>NW_026267445.1:145404-147712 GCF_000697945.3 Frankliniella occidentalis
GAGGGGGGGGGGGCGGCGTCACAACGCACCTGCCACAGCGGGGAGCAGCAGCAGCAGCAGCAAGGCGTCAGCAGGTGAGACAAAATCCGCGTGCGCGCACTCCACCTGGAGGGGCCAGTGCGGCTCGGCGGGCGGGCTGGCATTCCAGCTACGGTGGGCTTCTTTAAGCCCGGGGTTCAAATACCACCACAACCGCGGCTGGCGCCCGTCGTATTTATTTTTTTTCACTGCCTTTTTGCTTCCTCCGGCTTCCTCCAGTAGTCCCGGTGGCGGGGTACCCGGTGGGGGGCCTTGGCAAGGCCCGGCTGCCCGGCGGCCCCGGCCGGGGGGCCCAGGGGCCCCGGGGCCACCGCCCGGACGGTATATGGGGAGAGATTCCCCCTGATGGGCTGCCCCCCGCCCAGAGCCGGGCGACCCGAGCCCGAGCGACTAGACATATTGGCTCGACAGGACTCACGAAACATAATCAAGTGAAATTATGTCGGTATGTTGGCCGGGCCGGGCCGGGCCTGGGCCGCCGCAGCTGCCGCCGCCCGGGACCTCCTCAAGTAGGCCACCACGCCGCACTGCACACGCCGCGCACGCACGCCGGGGGGGGGGGGACTAATTACAGCAGCACGACAAGGATCCGCTCGCCACCGACAGAGAGAGGGGCTCGTCGCGAAATGAGCGAATATAGAAGCCCCGGGGATGTCACCGGTAGGACTGGTATGTATTCAGGGAGATCAACAAGGCGGCGACTACCACACACACACTTGGCTGCCGCCACACAGCCTGCGGAACGGGACGACCGAACGGACTTCAGCTGGACCTGTTCCCACGACAGTCTGGGGAAAGGGGGGGAGGGCGCTAAACAGCTGACACAACGAGGGCGACCTCGAACACCACGACAAACTCGCAATGCCGCCGCAAGGCATGCCTTGCCCCCTGCCCGCGCCCATGGCATGCCGAGATACGAGCATGCTCACCACTAATCCTGTAACGTTCAAAGTGTAATCAACCTAACTTTGACTAAAGTGCCTCGTAACTTTGTTCTTCCAGATGGAGGAGGGAGAGAAGGAGGGGGTGGAAGTCTCCTCTAAACTGGATTTTCCCCCGCAGTTGTTATTTTATTTTTTTTGCTCCATAGTCTCCACGACGGCGCCGTTCTATATACAGCATGATGATGATGCTGCTTTCGACGGCGCAGCGCGCGCGAGAGAAGGGGAGTATCAAAAGGTTCCTCCTCCGGAGTCCATGGCGAAAAGCTATGAATATATACAAGCTAAAGCCCCGGCTCGTGGTGCTGCGGCTAGGCTAGACCCGACTAGACCCGCGCACTACTACGCCCGAACTAGACCAGGCTAAGCTAGGCTAGGCGAGACGGCTCATAGCCTTCTCGAGGCGCGCACATATCGTGCTTGCGCCCCGCCACGCAGATCCACGTTGCGGCAGGGCAGGCCGCTAAAGCGAGCTTAAAGCCCTCCAAATGGGAGGCGGGGCGATCTATCATCGGTGAACCGTGCGACAGCAGAGCTCGAGCAGCGCGTGCACCGCCGGTAACGTGGCATATATCTAGGAACAACAACAACAGCAACATTTTTTTGGCGTAATAGTTTTGCATAAATTTGCGCTCGCTGTGCTCCTTTCCCCGTGACACACACTCACGCAACACGTCAGCAGCGCGGCGGTCGTGGTTATGATGTGAGTGACGTCACGACCAGCCAATCAGAACCACCGCGGCGGCGCAGGGTGTCGGGGCGATGCGTGGCGCGGCGTGGTGGGGTAAAAAGGGCTCCGTCCCCGCGTATCGATCGGCTGCCACGACCTCCCTCTCTCTCTCTCACTCGCTCTCCCTCTCCACTCCATCCCCGCGGCGATGGCTGCTTCTGCTGCTGTCCACCTCACTCACTCACACTCCTCTCTCTCTGCTGCTACAGGCGCCCCTTCCGTTATGAAAAAATAAGAAATGGCGAGGGGGAAAAAGAGAGCGGGGAATGCCCCGCAAAATCAAGCAGATTTGTTTTATAAACACGAAGCAGACGACGGCCGTTTCCACATTTATTATTAATATCAACAGACGAGGGGAGGAATAAGTGAGGGGGGAGGGCGAAAAGGAGAGCATGAGAGGGCGCCCGGAGTCGTCTCTACTGATAAAAATTGGCTGGCTGACTGTAGCCCGCTTCCAGCGCAGAGCACAGCGGCAGTCTACCAGAAGGGAGAAATAAAACTCCAAGTTTAACTCTCTCGCGGTTATCGCTCCAACGACTTCCTAACGCCGCTGCGCACGTAAGAGAAGTGGTGGTAGGCGAGGTATAATTTTTGGGGG
>NW_026267445.1:155402-158480 GCF_000697945.3 Frankliniella occidentalis
GGGGGGGGGCAGCGTGGGTGGCTGCGACTGCATGGCGTGGGTGTGGGCTGCTGTAAATGTGAGAGTGCGCGCGCGGGACGAGTAGAAAGAGCATGTGCAGCGGCAGAAGTGCACTGCACGCACAGGACGACGGTGTCATCGCAGAGCCCTCTGCAAGTATTTGGCCGCGCGGGCCGAGGGAGCGTGGGTGGGTAAGGTGTCTGGTGTCGGTGCGTGCGCTCTCTTGAGACGTGCATTGGCCCCAGCTGTCATGCACGGGCCGTTCGCTGGGGGGGGGGGCAAGTCTCGTGCAAGTCTTGCCGACCGACCACCTGCCTCCGGAGCGAGCTCGACGAAATTTCATCTGGTGTCCGCTTATGATTATGATTAAGCGCCACCGGAGGAGGCGCAGCTGCGGCCGCCTGGGGCCACCGGAGGCCTCCTCCTCCTCCTCCTCCTCCTCCTCCTCCCGGGGCCGCTGCTCTCGCCTGCTCCTCCTGCCCACCGGACTCGGAGGCCACGGCGGCGGCAGCGCACGGGGGCCACTTAGCACCGCGATAACACCACGCACAGCCAGGTCGCGGCGAGTCGCTGTCCGCCAGGCCGACGCTGGGCTCGCTGAGTCAGTCCGCCGCCGGCGAGTCAAGTCAGAGCCGCTGACAGCTCGGCCGGCGCCTCCTCCTTCCTCTTCCCCCGAGGCAGGCTGGCCTCCTCCGCCGACATGCCGACATGCTGCACGACGTCTTCCAACTCCACGACACGAAGACTCACCTTTTAGGCTTCCATTTCCTCTTGAGAACGCCCAGCATGTGTGCCGCCAGCCCGAGCAGCAGGACGCGGACGACACTGGGGAGGCCGTTCCAGCCCCAGGACAGCCACTGCCACCACGCACACCAACAGCCGTCGGGCACCGGCCACGAGCACGTAGCCGACGTCAGCACACCGCCCTGGTGCTAGCGCAGAGCGAGTGCGTTGTTGTGGCGCCCGGGGGCGGGGCGGGGGTGGGGAAGACCTGCGCCGGCCGCGCGCACCGGGGGTGGCGTCGACTCGACAGAGGGGTGGCGCCTCGCTCCACTCCGGCTGCTCCGGCTGCTGCACTCGGCGACTGCAGCGGGGGAGATGGTAGTCGAGTAATCCGTCGGGTATCCACAAAACAGCGACGATCCACACGCACACAAACACACAGACAGCACTTGAGGGCTTCGCTAATCGCTCAGCCAATAATTATCATTTCGTCACGGCAACTTCACTGCTCACTTCACAAACCCGCGCGCGCACGACGGCGCACTTCCCGTCACGTCGCCCGATTGTTTTCATTCAGCTGGACGCGCGGCCCGGCCCTTGCAGAGCATCGCCAGCTTCGCTCGGCCGCCACGACGGCATCCTCGGCCAGCTGAAACGCACTCGGCTACGCCTCGCCACGGCACGCGACGCGGCTCGCGACGTCCATCGGCTCACTCACGCGACGACTCGTCCACACGGGCATCGCCACAGTCGGCTCTTGCGTACGCACAGCCTCGCGCTCAGCGGTCCCGCTGCATACTGACTGGCGCGGCGCAGGGCGGGCAGGCCGCCGAGCCGGGCGGGCTGTGCCTGTGGGTGGGAGACGAGACGGGGAGGGGAGGGGAGGAGAAAGGGGTGACGGAGCGTCACGGGAGGGGAGCGGGAGGGAAAGGAAAGAGGCTGAGGGAGGTCGACTTGGTACGGAGTATGGGTACTTCTTACTTTTTCTCGCTCAGAGAGCACCGAGCGTATTTAATGTTTAGAGCACCATCCCCTTCTGACCCCTTCTGACCAGGCCCAGCAGGCCAGCCGATGACATTACAGATAACAAAAACGCGAAAGTCACTTAGAGTCATTTGACTGATTTTTGACTCGGGCGACTTTCTGCCTAAATTTTGACTGTCTAGTCAATGTTTAGCCAGAAAGTCGCTTATTTTGACATCAAAGGCCCAGTCAAATGACTCTCAAGCGAGTGTTTATGGGGTGGCCGGTTAGGCGATTTTCGTCAACCTGAGCAAGTAACATTCAAGATCAAAAATTTTCAAGAAAAAATAAATAAAATAAATCAGGTTTTATTGATGTTATGTCTATCTGTTAGCACTGTCATTCTTGTCATTAGAATGTTAGTTTTTGGTTGACAGATAGAATATAATAGGGAGGGGATTGGTAAACAACAAAAAGTATTACAACAGCATCTGTTTTAATAAGAAACAAAGGAACAACAGAAACAATGCACAGTCATAGGACCCGTGTGAATAAATACTGAGAAACACTCAGAGTGAAAAAAAATTACACATATATTGTACATCAATAGCCACAGTAAAACTTTTATTACAAAACAAATGGACAAATGTTAACTTTTAATGATGAAAGAACACTCAGCTGAACATTTATTAGCTACTTAATGTCAAATAATCAATTTAGCTTCTAATTTCTAACGTATGGTTTAAGACTTGATTGTTCCCTAGGTTTCTAAATACATTACATAACATTATGAATCAATTTTGAAATGATGGAATTTTATAATATGAAATTTTAAGGTAGTAGATGGTCACACTGTAGTACTGAAGGGTAACAGGTTACCACAAAAGTTAAAAAAAGGAAAACAGGTCTTTAATTAGATCAAGTAACAAGAGTATCATCCAATTCTTCTTCCTTAGTCTCAGGCTGGTTAGCAACCTTGCGAAGAACCTTACTAATAACATCAGTAAGAGACTCCTGAGCTCCCGCATCCAATAAACTCAAGCAGTACTGAAAAAGGAATAAGCAGTAGGTAAGACAGTGTTGATAATTTCACTAAAACAAGCTGAAGTAAAACACTCACTTGCAACATCTCTTCGCCTTGTCGTAATTGTAACACAGCAACAAGAGCAATTTCACTATCTGCTTTGACATAACTATTTTTCTCTTTAGTTCCATTGACCAGCATAGGTAAAGTGACTCTCAAGAGTTCTGGTGCAAATGTTTTCCTATCATGTCTTCTAGCTAAATAAGAGCATACTCTAGACACTAACTGCTTCACTTCATTTGAACTATGGTTCATAGTCTGAAACATAATTTTTTTATTGGCACTAGCTTTAAATAATTTAAAGAAAA
>NW_026267445.1:158530-160460 GCF_000697945.3 Frankliniella occidentalis
CCCCCCCTGGTCGCCTTTCATCACCCCTTTCCCCCTGCCCCCCCGCGGGGCCCTGCACTCCCGAGTCCTCCTCCTGTATAGGCCGCGACCAACGCTCACTTCCGGTGGCCGCGGGCGAAGCGCAGAGCGCGCGGGCTCCAGGGCAGACGACACTACACACGCGCAGCGCGCAGCAGACGACGCGCCGAATGTAAACAACATCAGCCGGGCCGGGCCACGTGAGCCCCGTATAAATATAAACACGCGGCGCGCTCACCTTGTCGTCTGCTCGCCAAACGCAGAGCAGAGGCTAGGCGGCCGCGCGTGCGGATCATGAGTAGGATATATAGTACTGCCGCAGGACTCGTCTCGCAAATAAGAGTACGGACATTCAGTACGAACGACTAAAGTATGGTCAAAGCAGGACGATCACAGTTAAGGAATGATTTTTCCGGTCCGAATTTTCTGAAATATCGAAAGTCTCCATCTGTGCCTCATCGCCTTCTATGAGTTGGCATTCTCGGTATTTTAACAATCTCCCCTCCTCGCTTCGCTCGCGGCCGTTGGAGCTTTCGCGCCTTTTAGCCCGCGCGCCGCTCACCGAGCGCCTCGCTCGGTGCGTGTGCGGCAGAGCTGGCCCACGATATAGGCCCGCGAGCTGGGCACCCGTAGCCAAAGCGAGAACCTGTTCTATAAATCAGGTGACAACACACGGGGGAGATGGAGTGCGTCTCGGGGGCATAATGGGGGCCTTTTAGGTTCGGCCCCGCGCCGCCCCGCGCCGCCCTGCCCGGCCCCGGCCTATTGCGTCGGACACGGTGGTGTCGCGCTGCGCCGCTGCGCCTCGAGCAAAAGTCGGATCAGCCGCGGCCAAGGACGACTCCATTATATCAGCGCCATATGCCCCATCCGGTCATCTACTCGTCTATCCGTCCGACACGAGCTGGCGCGAACTAGAGTCCAGCTCCTCCAGCACAACACTGGGGTGGGGGTGGCCACTTCAGAGCGGGCCATACCAGGACAGTAAACAAGCACGGGTTGCGGCGATTCGCACAACACTGGATGGCATAGTAGTGGCGAAAATTCCGGTTTAGCGTGTGTTGGTTACGCTTTTTGCGCTGCTACTAGGGATAGAAGCACTGGAAAATTTCCGGAAAAATTCAGGAAAAAAAGGAAAATTTTCCAGACCTTGGGAATTTTCGTTTTGTTTTTTTAATTTTCGTGAAAATTTTGTAAATTTCCAACCTTGTACGCTACGCTCGCTACGCTATGGCCGGAAGGTCGAGGTCAGTCGCCGTTTTAAACGATATCCTTCCTGTGACCTTCCATCTTTTTACCCTTGCAAACAAAGTAATAGTAGTGTCTCTGCGGCGCCGCTGCTGGTCCGCTGCAAAATTTATTATTGTTGCCGACTGAAAATAAAAGAAAAGGGAGGGGAAGAAAAAGTACCGGCCGCGCCCTAGCACCACAGCACACCACGCAGTGCTGCTATAGGGCCGCTGCTGGGGCCGGCTGGGGCGCTCTGCCGATAGCGCTATCCTGTTTCCCCGCAGCCTTGCCTTGCCTTGCATACATACGGCCCCCGCCCGCCGAGGCCGCGAGGCAGCTCGCTCTCTCTCTCTCTCTCTCTCTCTCTCTCTCTCTCTCTCTCTCTCTCTCTCTTTCTCGTTCTCTCTCTCTTTCTCGTTCTCTCTCTCTTTCTCGTTCTCTCACTCTTTCCCTCTCTCTTTGCCATTTCCTCCCACAGGCAGTCCGCCACCACAAGGAGGACGTCGCCGGAAGGAAACAAACGCCTTCCCCGCGAAGGAGGGGGGTGAGGCGGGGAGGGGAGGGGGAAGCTCTGCAAATAACGCGAAAGCCGCCGCCGCTGCTGCCATTTCAGGCCAAGGGAGGAACGAGCGCGGCGAGCGCCTTACACTATTCTGCGGAATACAAAAATAAAATAAAAATA
>NW_026267445.1:170150-188556 GCF_000697945.3 Frankliniella occidentalis
TAATTGTTGTATACGACTTACTCTGACAAATGGTGAAATGAGTGCTGAAGGCAATGTTTTTCCATTTGACATAAGATGATCAAACAAATATCCACAACACCTGATTCCATTTTGAGCAATTTGTACCTGTGTAACAATTTTAACATGAAATTAAAGAAAATTTATACAACAGTACTCAAGTAGGTCGAATGATTACTTGACACTACTCACCCGGTCAGCCACCAAATATGATAAAATGACCCTGTGTAGTTTATCACAGTAATTGTCAGTGTAGACAACATCTGGACATTCTTTCAATGCCACAAAAAGGGCTGCACTTCTGCCATGTCTAAGCATCCAATCCAAGGAGTTATCATCCACTAAAAAAAATGTGACATCCAGGGTATAAGTTATACATGAATCATGATTTTGCATACACTACAAAACCTAATTTTAAAATAGATAAAAGATACAGATACTGTATTCAACAGAACTACTCTTCCAAACAATCCTACACAATTTTTAAAACACCCATCTCACCTTGGGGTGGAGGTTTAAAACCTCTACCCTTTAAACGAGTTTCCTCAACTGATCCAAGCAGCATTAAAAATAAAATCTCAGTTTGCACTTCACCACAGTAAAACATTTGAAGCTAATCATAACACATAAAGGACGAGATAAAATTTAAAATAAAACAAACTTACCGAGTAGGTTATCAGATAAAACAATAGTCAGTTGCTCAGGAGACAACCAGCGGCACAATGCGCCTAGGCAACCAGCAGCAGCACATCTCGATGCATCCTCATGATGACTTAGCATTCCAATAAGGGTTTGGTTGATACCTCGACGGATTGCTTCAGACATTTTATCACCAGCAGCAGTTATCATATACCTCAATGCTTGAAGCATTGTTTCCCTGCAATAAAAGAAACATAACACAGTGAGATAATACTGTATTCATAGAAAATTTAAATTTCAAAGAAATTGCCACCATGGGCAACAAATATAGTACTACCTGACTGAAGGATCTTCAAGATTTTTAATGCTATTGTGCAGTTCAGTGTAAATGGGATCAGGTCGTGTGTGAATTTTAATCAAATGCCCAGTTGCAACAGCTGCTTTTACTCTAACAATGCGGTTACCATCATTAAGGGCTTTCACAAAAGTGGTTTGAAGTTGAGGCAAGAATTGCTTCAACATAGCACCAACCTAGCAGAGAGAGAGTTTTGACAATTAATATAAAACTCAATGATGCACACAGGGAGAACTTTGAATCGCTTCGCAAAAAATTTACCTTAGACAAAAGAAGGGACAGTGTGTCCAGTACAGCTGCCTTTACAGGCCAGTTGAATCGATCACCAAGAATACGAATCAATGGACCAGTGATGTGTACCACAGATGGCGCAAGAGCCTCATTAGTGATAAGTTTTATCATGTCACCTATGCAATATGCAGCAACCTCCTTTATTTCTGGTGGTCCATTCAGAACTGCTTCTCTGAACATGGGCAGCATAGGTGTGATTCCCTAATTTAAAAATATAATAAGTATTATTATTATTATTAACAATTGACATAAATGTAGCAAAACAACAAAGAAAGAAAACATTAACAGAGAACATTGTAGTTTTAAGCAGTGTAGTTTTAAGCATTGTAGTTTTAAGGAACTTTGGAAACCTCACCTTGGGGAGACAGAAACCAGGCATATGCTGCTGACCTTTGAGATCACCAGCAGCAAATCGAATAGCTTGCTTGATGTCACCTACATAAGCAGTGGAGGCTGTGACTTCCAATGTCTAAAGAAACATGGGAGAAGAAAATCTGTGTTAAGATCAAATTTGAGGTAAGAGTGTAGCACATTCTCAAAAATGGAAAATACCTTGAAAACAGCTGCAAGTGCCTCACAGCTCATTACTAAAACACCATGATCTGAGTCAGCATAAAGATGAATGATACCACGAAGCAACTGGGGTACATGTTGGGTGTAGTTGGCTCTTGTTTGACCACAGAAAGCACAAAGTAAGGCTGTAGCAGACCTTCGCAAATCAGCCTTTTCTGAACGCGAGGACTCCAGTAATGAATCAACTATTGTTCTGACACCAACTTCATCACTAACTGATAGAACCACAGCTTGGCAATATTCCATTTCCTAGAAAATGTAAAGGTTGTTGCCATTCACTTTATGGTGCAAGAGGCACACTGCTGAGTAACAGTTTTCTTGCAAGTTTGTAATACCTGAGCTTCTTGAGGAGTTCCTTGAGCAGAAGAGAGAGCAGTCAATAAAGCAGGAAGGATCTTGCTGAGGTAGCGAGTCAATGCCTCTCCAGCAACACTGGCCAATATGGATAAAGCCTTGGTGTTGACTGGATGGGCCGTAAGTTGGGGTACTAAATAGGGTAGCACCACACGTGACTTAATGGCCATAACTTGTCTCAAACCATCCAGGGTACATTCCACTACATGTGGATCAGGATCACTCTGAAAAAATGAGGAAAACAGTGTTATATATATTTTACAAAAAGGACCGTGGAGTATGTAAGGTTTCTTTCATACTGATGTGAAATACCCACCAGCTGGTTAAGCATTGAGGGAAGAATATCATCCAAAGCTCTCACACCAACAGTTGAGTGGAGACTATCAAATGTCTTGGCTGCAGCCTCTCTAACTTCAGGGAGTGGATCACACATGGCTTTCCTACAATAAAAAAGGCAGGAACAAATTTCAAATGTTCTTGATAAACTTTCAAATTTTACAAAGTTACATAATAGAGACACCAACCTGACAGTAGGTACCAAACTGTTCACAAATGTGAGCACCATATCTCTGCTAGTAGAAGCCATAATCTCAGAAAGACCAATACACACACCCTGCCTTTGATCTGCCTGATCGGATTCAAGACCTCTCTCCAGAATAGGGATTATTTCTGGAAGAACACGCTCACCAAGCTTCCGCACTAAATCACCCAGGGTGCGAGCTGCAACCTGCCTCTTGTCATAACTAGTTGAAGCCAGGCATCCCAATAGGAGGCTGAACAGGGTTGGCAAGATTTCTCGGAGGGTACGAGGTGTGTTTGTGACCACCACCTTCCAAACATGGAGGGCAGCCTGCCTGACCATCAGCGCAACATCAGATCGGCCCATGTACAGTCCAGCCAAAACTCTATTACGACGGGTGGCTCCAAGTACATCAATAATAGCCCTGTGAGACTGTTCTGTTCCAAAATTATCATCTTCATCTGCAGTCTCAGTTGACATTTTGCCAGACACTCCCGAAATGCGGTAAAGCAAGTCTCCCAGGAGTTGGACAGATGAATATCTGATACGCCAGTTGTCATCAAATAGACCCTTTTCCAGCTCTGGTAAGAGCAGCATGATTGCAGATTCAGCATACAAATTTACAATGCGCTGTCCAGCCTTTAAAGCAGTCTCACGCACATATTCATTTTCATCAGCTAAGGCCTGTAATAAGCAAAATGTTAGGCTGCTTGAAGATAAAAATTCACGGGCTAGTTTTATTAATAAAAATTTACCTTAAGAATCGGGTTAATAATCTGTGGAATGTAGGGTGTGAAATCTTCATGGAAAGCTCCAGGCATGTAAATGAACATCATAATGTAACCATCCTTCACGTGGGGTGCAATGTCAGGTCGCTCCGCAGTAGCAATAATTTCAGGCATCAATTTGTGCATTTTCTCAACACCCAAACCACTAACAACTTCACTGAGACCTTGGGCAGCACCAGACCGGTCGACTGAGCTTGACTCTGATGTTAGAGTTGTCATCAACCATGGTAATAGATCTTCAAATGTCTGCTCTCCCATGCCACGTACCATAGCACCAAGAGCTCTTGCTGAGACACTTCGAACCTACAAACAAAATTGTAATTGCTTTAAAAAGAACACAAAATACCACAAAGACTAAAACAAGGACTTAATCAGGACATATACCTCAGGAACTGGATCTAACAAGGAAGACTTTAAGCCTGGTACAATAGTAGGAAGATAAGGCATCAGGTCCTTTTGATCTGTGAGAGAATACATATTGCCTATAATCTGGGCAGCCATTTTCCTAGTTTCTGTTGCTCGGTCCATAAATGCTCGTTGCACCACAGGCATAATTAGCGCCAAAGATGGAGCATCAATGAAATGAACAAATTGTGTCTCCAAAAGTGTTTGGAGACACGTAGCGGTGCGGTGGGAGGGATCCTGAAGAGCCTCCAAGAGAACAGGGACAATAGCTGCAGGTTAAAAGAGAGTAAAATTACTGACAAGTGCTTTCACAAAAACTCTACTTGCTAGACTCAATAAGTAAATAAATAATGCCAATTTTTACTGGGGTAAAACCTACCCTGAATTTCTGGGTTTCTAATAACTGACCCAATAAGTCTCAAGGCCTGAGCACCTGCGCCTTGCACTTTAGTATGCGAGTCACTCAACACTTCAATAAGCTTTGGTACAATACTGGGAAGACAAGAAGAAAGTTGCTTGGGTGCACAGTAAGCCATGGCTCCTAACAGTTCAACTGAGCCAGTTTTGGTTCGCCACGAGTCCTCCTCTAAAGCTGACAGGAGGGATGGTAGAACCAGTTTTACACCATGAGCTGACAGTTTGCTCATGACAATTCGAGCAGTTTCGTCGGTGGCATCACGTACATACTGATTTCCATCACCAAAACATAATAAAAGGTGGGGCAACACATGTACAATGTATGGTTCAAACAGACGACCCAACATATTGCACAACATTTCAAATGCAAGTAGAGCACCTGCCAAATGATAAAAAATGTTCATTCTAGACCATACTAAAATATAGATGCACAACAGCAGAAATTAAAACTGTGTAGTTATCTAACCTTCTCTGTGTCGATAATTTTTTTTATCTTGAATTGCCTCTGTTAACTTTGTCATCACATCATACTGCTTCAGAGCCAAAATTCCCATTCCCTTGATGATTCCTGCCAGACCATATGCAGCCCCTCTTCTTTCACCATACACACTAGACTCAAGTAATTGGTCCATTAACTTCTTAATAAGAGTAGGTGCATCATCTTTTACAGCTGGCACTAGATGAGGCAAGCAATTGGCCACAGCTTCTTGAACTTGCTGGGAAGGTGTTGAGAGGGCATCCACTAGCCGCGCTACGATAGGTTTTACCTGAAAAAATAATTTTAATTCAAAACCCAAGTGCAAAAATAACTCTCACATTCCTAGGTACTAGCATAAGAAGTATGAAATACCAACCTTTGGATCATCCCTATCTAAATGCCGTGCAAGAGATCCCATGAGAATAACAACAGATTGGCGAACAGCATCAAATTTACGAGAATCTGGGGCCTTATCGAGGAAATTTTCAAATACTGGTAGTAAGCTATTTATGGTGTCCTTGCCATGTAAATCTACAGATGCAAGAGCAGCACTTAGCATGTTTTTCCTAACTTCTTCACTGTGGTCCCCAAGGCCACTTGACACATAAAATTGAGCCAAGCTGGATACTTGGCTGTGTGAGAGTAACGGTGCTAACTCTTTCAGGGCAAGGCCAACACCTCGACGGGGTTCCCAAACATCAATGGCTTCTTCTTCAATGCGCCCAAAACTGTCAACTTTAGCTGGGATCATCTACAGGAAACAAGATGCAATTGTGTTATCCAAAGAAAATTTTGTATTGTTTTCTCTTTTGATACTATGAGCAAAATCATTCAGATAGTGTAATACTCACAGTTAATTTCTCTTTATAAATTCCAAGAAGATTTTCAATTACTTTTGGAATAGGACTATCATATTCTTCAAGTAAAGCAGCCAATGCTTTGGCTGCTGCTGTTTGAACTACATCAACAGGATGAACAACATCTAATAAAAGTCCCATCCACAGCATTTCGTCAAGCTTAAGACCAGCCGCAGTCCACAATTTTGAAGCCAATTCTCTGCAAATAATTTTAAATCCCATCATCAGATTTATAAAATACAATCATTTTGCAGTAATAGGACATAAAATTGTCTTCTTAAAAAATGTTATCAGGATTGTACATACTTGTTTTCATCAACAACATCAAATCGGGCAACCCAAATTCTTCTTGTCAATCTGACTGCCTGTTCTGGATTGGTCTTTAAAGTGGGGAAAGCTCCAACCATGGCCGCTAAGCCCTGCAAATAAAAATGGGCAAAATATAAAAAGGCTGCTGACGAGACTAGAAATCAAGATAAAATCAATTTCGAAACACAAGAAATCTTACTCGAAGAGCAGCATCACGAACTGTAGTGTCCTGATTTTGAAGAGCTGACAATAAACTATCAATTTCATCCTCGGTTGCTCTTGCGTAACCTTCTTTGCCAGAACCAGAAGCAGCTACATCCATCAGAGCAGCACTGGCAAGTTGCTGCAGCCTTCCAGTAGATACACCTATTGTAAAATTTAAGAAAGAAAACTGATTAAGTAAGTATTAAATCTACACGAGTTCCTGGAAGAAAAACAATCTTCTCTTTCAAGACATTTGATATAAAATAAATCAACCACTTACTGATAATTCCAATCAACAACTCAAACATTAAACGTCTTGGAAGAAGATCTGGATGGTATAAATCAATGCCATCTTTGGGCTCCACCACTCCTCCCTTCATCTGCGCATGTGCAGAAACTATTTGGATCCCCTTTGTCATTAATCCCTCATCTTTCTGAATAGATTGGTACACCAATGCTTTTCGGATAAAATTAAAGCAGTAGCAAAATGCTGGAGCAGAGAGGATTCTTTTCTTTTCTTGAGCATCTTCAATAACTTCATTACGGGGCCGAACTGTAGTCTTGTGCATTAGGGTGATTGCTCTAGAAACAGCAGAATCAAGTTTCTCTTCTTCCCATGCTGGATTTAAATCACACTTTGGTTTATGAAGGCGCAAAGTAACATGGCCAATCAAGTCAGCTGTGAATAAATAGAGAAAGAAGGTGTCAACACAAAAATAGAATGAAACATTTATCTTAATGCAATAGGTAGTATTGATTTACCCAAATTTCGCTGAGAAGAAGAAAATACGCCATTCTGTAATTGAATATAAAATGGTGCCAATTCAGGTGCAGCGAGTGGTGATTGCAGATCATTTAGAATGTTTGGGAGAAGATCACGGAAGTAACGGGACATGTGAGTTGGATTTCCTTCTAGAGCAGCTCGCAGCATTGACAGGCTGTTATCCAACCTATTTTTCAACTGTAATAATAATTTCATTAGAAAAACAGCACTAGATATTGGTAAACCAATGACAGCACAAGAGTAGTCTTTATAGATGTGAGGTGAGACGTACCAAAGTGAGGCGGGAACGAACAGCACTCTCTTTCTCCAGTTGTATTTTCATTGCCTCTTTTTGTTTTGGATTGAGTTCAGGTTCTTTCAGTTTTCCTTCTCGCCTCTTCTTTTCTTCAAGCTCGCGGCGAAGAGCCATTTCCTCTAATTGATCTTTGTAAGAATATACCTTACTTTCTCTCTTCAGATTTTTGGCATTTAATGAATCATCATTATTTTTCCTGAATACAAGAATTTGGTTTGAGTATTCATTAGAGTAAATACACACTTAATGTAGTACAAATGGAATTTATAAATGATAATTATGGATGAAATTTAAGTGACATACTGACCCAATACAACTTTTGTCATAAAGAACACCCTCTGGTGTTTGATATATGAAATATTCATCTTTTGTGATGTGTAATAATGACTGGTCATTCAAAATATCGTTTACTCTTGCTAACAAGTGAGGCAAAATTACATTAGGACTTATTCTCACAACTAGAGCCAGTGTACTCTCCATTATCTAAAAAATAATGATGAAATTATGTAATTAATTCCAATTGTAGAAAGCATCAATAGTATAGAATAGAATTGAAAGATAGAAATAAGCAAAAATAGGTAATGAATGAAACAGATTACATACTGGAGTTGGCTTGTAATTGTCGACGAGAGAAGTACGAATATTTTGGGATAAGCGAGCTAACAAAGTGGCAGGATCTAACTTTAAGTGGCGCACAATTTTCAGCCACAAATCTGGTGCCACAACAGCTACAAAGGAAAAAGATTGGATTTAGGGATACAAATAAAAGAATAATCAGAAAACATTATACAAGTCACACTTACCAACAGCTGGATGATTGCATGGAATTAGCGAATCTTGAGCAACAAAATAGGCATCCTCCGGCAATAGCCCATTGGCTGAGCAGAGTGTTGTGATGCAGCCAACCAGGGATTGGGCAGATACTTCTGGTCCACCTCCAGGACCTGAGCTAACATCATTATTTTCCTTATTTTCTTTCGAATCTCCATCGTTGTGCTATTGATTATAATAAATCATATTACAAAAACAAGATTAAAACTTTCATTAAACTTTGAAATGGTGGCATCAACTTGTACAAGTGTTCATACCAACCTGTATTTTAACTGTCTCTAAGTATTGAGTGAGCTCCTTTAATAAGGCTCTGGTTATTTCTATTCCACCAAGGGAAGACACCATTTTCTTCACAACAGCTCTGGAGTGTGCTTTCACACTAGGGCTTCCACAAGTTAAGCAGAATACAATGGCATGATGGAATGGTTGACAGCGCCCCTCTAGTCTTTCCACATGGTTTACAAGCAGATGCTCACTCAGTGTCATAACATTATTTAGTGCTTCATCAGAAGCAACAGTCAAAAACTTTTCCGACACAAAAAGTTGCTTTTCTGCATCAATGATTGCAGGTAAGACTGATGAAAGCTGTGTTTCAGAGACAGTGCCTTCACTGATGCACAACTTGAGAAGCAGGCAAGCAGCAGCCAAAGCTTCAGTAACAACTGGAACTTGGATTGCTTGAGCAGCACCTTTCTCAATGGTCTTAAGAAGCACAGGTACAACATCTGCCCCAAGATGAGCAGTACTGCTTGTAAAGCAAGATGATAGGCATTGAATGTATGCAGACCGCACAAGGGCAGTTGAATTCTTTGAAGCCAAGCCTTTCTGTGAGCAATAGAACAAAAACAGTGGGAGATGAATAAAATAACCTTTACAACAGACAACAATACAAAATTGTGGGGGGTAATTAATTAACTTCAGACTGACTCCAAACCATTACCTTCAACCCATCAATCACAGATACTGGCACTTCACTGGTAAACTTGGTACACCACAGTGACATCATTTCTAAAGCATACACTAATGTCTTCTCATGAACTGGAAAGACAAAAAAAAACAAATATTGACAATAAACCACAGATTGGGTACAGCATCCTATGGATTTAGGAATTTTGAATAAGCAAAACCTTACCTTCTACACCTAGCACCTTGATAAATTGTTCTGCAGCAAGTGTAGCTAACCTTTGTACACTGCTCCCAGCAACAGTATTGTAACTAAGATTACCAGCTCCTTGAAGAACACTTATTTTCTGTTCTGCTACAGTTATCTTTCCTTCTGAGCCATGAAACACAGCAAATATCTGATTGAGCAGCTGCTCAATGGCAGATCCATCACTGCACTGTTGTGCAAGTCGCTTACAAGCATCAGCAGATTCTAATCGGGCTAAATCTTCTTTAGAATGTAGATTGGCTGTGTTGTAGGAAAATAAATCTTGTTAGCTGGATGGTCAATGCTTAGAACCAAATAACACGTACTCCTCTTATGATATTACCTGCTAGACTCTTTCCAATATCTGCAGCATATTGGCTAAGATCCAGGGAAACAGCAGAGATGACATGTCCCACACATTCTAAAATTACTTCTGGACTTCTAAGCATTGCCTTCTGCAAAGCAGGTAGCAACTGCCCCTTAAATTCTTCATGGGTTAACTGACGCAACAAAGGTCTAGCCTCATCAACAACATATACTGCTGGTTTTACTTTCACACTGACTGCAATTTTAATAAACAAATCCAAGAGCGCTGCCTAGAGTGTAGAAAATAGAAAAGGGTTCATAATTAGTAAAATCAAAATCACACATGAACAAGCTAAATATAGATGCAAAACCATTTAGGACTAACTTTGAACTTGTTGACCAATTCAATCTTCTTGTCATCTACAAGGTGTTGAATGAGATATGATCCAAGAACAACAGAGAATTGTGAAGAATCTTTCAAATTTTGGAGGGTTGAGATATACAAGTCAACCACAGACTCATTTGAACGCCACATTTTATAAGTCAATCGTTGTACTTTGTATGTGATTTTCTTTATATTAGATGATACAGCAGCACAAAGCAAAATGGCCTGCGCTTCAAACAAAGCAGGAAATTCAGACTTACAGTCATCTGAGGCATCTTTTAAACCAAGTTCAACAATCATGCAGGACCAATTGAAGGCCTGCAGGGCGATTTGAGATGTGCTGTGCCTGTTAAATGATCAATAAAAATTAATACGGAAAACTTGAATGATAATTAGAGGGGAAAGTGATAAGGGAAAAGGCTATTCTTACGTTGGAACCAAGGTTTTATATGTATTGGCTACTTCAGAAAGGGTTGCAATCAGATGCTTCACTGCCCATTCTTTGTGGAGGGTCAGGAGACTCGATACAAGCTGGCAGACAGCTGCTTTTGAGGAGCTGTCAGTGTACCGAGGTAAAGTAATGGACACCAATCGGCACAATCCCCGAACAATCGGTTCTGTAATGCCTGTGGGCAAAAATAACATCCACGGTGACATACAAAAAAAAAATGGCGCTTACCCAGCGCGAAAAATAAATTAAAAAATAAAAAGAACATCAATTAATCAAAAGACAACATCAATTTTTACAATCAATGGAGTCAATGGAACAAATTTTGGACTGACAAAAACATTATTTTCAGTAAGTGAGGTTATGAGACAAGATGTAATATTCAGAACAGGAAATAAGGATTGAGATGCTGAAATGATAGTTGTTCTGTGTAAAAAAATACTCTGATTGTTAATACCGGACGTCCGGCGCCGAGAAGCTCATAATTCGCATAAAACAATAAACTGAGTGGAACTGTCCGGTGCTTGGCAAAAAATCAGATTTAGGCGAGATATAAGGACTTTGCTTGTACGCAGTTTTAAGAAGTTGTTTAAGAATATTGAAACAAAACGGATATGTGATTTTTTCGATGATATGAGGCCAATATACTGAAAATTACCTGGTTTTGACAAAATTGAGATAACATGTTTGATCACTTGTTGCCGTTCTTTAGTACTTGCACTTTGGACCCGCAAGGGCAAATCCTTCAAACTTTTCGCAAGCTGAAAGAAAAATTGAGATTCATTCAAAACTTGTAAAACGCACTTTCTAGAAATTAGGGGCATAAATTTCCACGTGACAAATTCGCCACCCTACCTCGGTGTCCGCCATGTTTCTGACGACAGTATTTGGATCAATGATACCAACCCGCCGACACCTACACCGACACCGCTCGCAGCAGACGAAATCCAATGCAGGGGCGCACGAGGCGCGTTCGCGCCGGCTCCGATGAAGGATAGTTGCGAATCGCGCTTTTCCCCGTCGCGATACGTCGCAACACTTTGGGCCCCATGCCAATTATTCGCATGTTGCAATCAGTACCTATCGACACGATAACATCAATGCCATTATTGTTGATAAATATCGGAAATTATGAAAAGACTGCATGTTAGGTTAGCGTGTCGACACACCTGAGAGCTTGTCATCAGAGCGCTCTGTTCTGATTTATCGCGGCAATATGATGTTAAAATAGATCGCACGAGATCAGTGGAAATAATGTTCATCGTAACATTACCGTGCTGATTGGATCGATTACCGGTACAGTGGCGTTCCGTGCACCACGACCGCCCACGGCGTTGGCAACCCATTCCCCCGTCGCGCCGATTGGGTTGCCTGCGTACCGGGCGCCGAGGACAGACCTTCAGCTGACTCCCTTGGCGACGGCGCATCCATTCAAGCCGAAACGCGGATCATTGAGCCAGGCACGGGTCCAGTTCAAACCCGAAATAAGAATACGCAGTGCGCGAGGGATGGGGACCCAGTCGACATCCACCAAGGACAAATTTATTGCCTTTGCGGAATTCCGAGCTGGCCCTTCGCCGCCGCCGCGCCGCTGCTCCAGCGGACGCGCATGGCATGAGCGTTCTCCGGCGTCGCGACGCTGCGTGGGCGCCGGTCCAGGCGGCACGTACTGCGGCGTGGCGCCGCCGCCCCTGGCGCCAGTCCAGCGCTCCAGTGCCGCGCCCCCCGCCGCCCCGCCACTCCGGTGGTGACCCGAGCACAGCATCTGCGCCCACGCCCCCATCACGACTACAAAGTGTCAATAGATTGCAAAACTAAAAAAAAATAAAAAAATATCTTCACTGGACCTGTTAAATAATTCTCGTTTCGCGTCAATATCATTAGCCTTTCACCCGGGACCAGGCCACACGGGTGAACGTTTACGTTCGCTGCTCCAGCCTCCAAGAGCACCCTTCCCCACCGGTACTAGTTCCCGAGCGATTCCTCCGCGGCCCGGCCCGCCAGGCAGACAGTCGTTACAAATATCGTTAACGAGTCCGGTGCCAATTCATCACGGCCGTGATTGCGCCGCCCGATCCATCTCATCTGGACTATGAATAACGCCGAGGAGCCGGGCGCAGCCGCGCGCGCTCCGTTATGGCCGCCAGCCAAAGGAAGAGAATGGAAAGTAGTGACTGGAGCTGTGTGTGTGTGTGTGTGTGTGTGTGTGTGTGTGTGTGTGTGTGTGTCTTTCTCTCCAACGCCAATACACACTACTGACTGACCAGACCGCCCACCTGTCGCATGAGTCGCATGCTGCGAGAGGAAGATGATAGGGGAGATCCCGCCCGCCCCCTCTTCTGTCTGTCTGTCTGTCTGTCTGTGTCTGTCTGCCCGTCTGTCTGTCTGTCTGTCTCTGTCTCTGTCTCTCTCTGTTTATCTCTCCCCCCTCCCCCACCCCCCTCTTGGCTACGGACGTCACTCCGACACCCCCGCCGCCGCGGCTGCGCCGCCCGCCTTGGCGCTCACTTGGGCGCCCCGACAGGGCCCCTGCAGGGCAGGCAATCTCTGGACCGACGCGCTCCGGTGTGGCGCGGGCGTGCCTACCCCGAGCTCCGCAGGGGCTAGAGTTCTCTCTCGCACCGGGTCCCGGCGGACCCGGCCCGGCTCGTCCTCGACGCACGGGCAGCCAGCCGGAGCTGTGCGGTGCACCCTATCATGTGCAGATCACCGACGGGGACGGGCGACTTTGTAATCATCGCACACGCCAGCAAGAGCGACGGAAAGCGAGGAAAACAAGCAACAGCAGTACTACATCCATAACTTCCCGCGAATGTAGATGTATAGAAATACTACAACAGCTGGCGTCTGCTGGCTGGGCCTCGGCCACCGGGCTGTGCGCTGCCAGAGAGCATACGCGCAGCTCTACACGAGATCGAGTAGTGATAGCTATCTCTTATGAAAACTGACAAGGTAAGGGAAAACTTGACTCAGCTGTTTCCTTCATTAGCCATAAACACATCAGCGATATTGCGTTATGTAAGGCGGCAGCGGCGCAACGGCGCCTCTCGCGGCCAACAGCTCTGTGTGCCGCGGGGCCGGTGCGCTGCGCGGTGCAGCCGGTGCCGGCCGGCGCAAACGCATCACCCTCCGCACCGCACCGCACCGCACCGCGCGGCTCTCCGCGGGGCTCGGACGGACCACGCCCAAGTAGTAGTGTTCCCGAGGGGAAAACGTTTTCCTTCGCGATGACGTCCGTCTGACTTTGCGAGGAGGTCACGACTTTTGAAAATGTGAGGTCAGTGAATGGCCAACAAAAAAAACTTGTCGTCTTCGTGCCGTTACGTGACGATTTTGTGAGTTTACACTTTTCCCTTGGATTACGTACTGCGAAGTTTAGCCGGTTCCGGCCGGTTCAAACGCTCGTGACCACGCTCAAGGCGGTGAATTTTGAGTGGAGGGAGAAGTGAAGTTGACGATGGCGACAAGGCTCTATCTCCACCCAAAAGTCAGCAGCCGTCGGGCTTAATAAGTTGGGCTTGTTCCGGCTTGGCTGAACTTTGTTGTAACACCGGGGTGCCTCGAAGAGCTCAGAGCACTCTGTGTCACCTTCCAGTGTGGCGTTTACTAGCGAACGCCGGGAAGTCTTGCCGCTGCTCATGCACATCTCCCACGGCAAGCTCCGCGATGTTCCTGCTGGGCATCATAACAGTTACTTCAGGACAAATTTTGCTCCCCAAAAATTGGGTGAAAACCGTTGTATACCGGTCTTTGGACTGCGCAGCTCGTTGTTTGGAGTTTGGAGTGTACGCGCGTCTGTTTGAGAGGTGCTTATGGGGCGGGGTGCGGCGCGCAGTAGTTTAGAGAGCCTGCTCCCACCTTCCACGTCCGATACCGAACTTGTCAAGGAAGTGTTCCACGCCGGCCGACCGGCCGCGCCCCGCCGCGCCCCACACCACGATCCGCGACACGCGCGCGCGGATCTTGATTGGTCCTCCTACGTGTTTGGTGTGCGGGCTAGCGACACGCCAAGGGGGCGCCTGGCGCCACGCGCCGCCGCGCACGGGAAAAATAACATTGAATACCGTTACACCAGGAGCTCATCTGGTAAAGTCGTTGCCGAAGGGCTGACAGGGGAATAAGAGAGAGAGAGCGAGAGACAGAGAGACAGAGACAGACAGAGAGAGAGAGGCCGACGCGGACGTCTCTAGCCCCGCTACTCCCTGCTCTGCGCCTTGTCCCGCCGCCGCCGCCGCTGCCCCGCACTGCCCTGCCTTGTCACTTTAAAGTGAATGAGGGTCTGGATTGGCTGCGTGTGTACTCGCGGCGGGGCGGGGCAGCTCCGCCAAGGCAGGCTGGCCGGTGGCCGGCAGCACCAGAGGCAGCACCGCCGCCGGCCGGCAGGCCCTGTTACGCTCAGCCGCGGTAGCTCAGCGGGCTCAGCCGAGGGGCTCATGTGCCGCTTAGGCCCCTGCCTGTCTGTCCTGTTAGTGTCCGGGCCCACCCCTCGGCCCACCCCTCGGCCCGTCCGCCACGTCCCCAGGAGAGCGCCAGGGTCGCTGGGCTCCCTCTTGGGGCTTGGAATCAATCAGATTGCACGCGGGCGTGCCGAAAAGTGGCCGCCGCACATGATAAGAAAAACCCGGGCGTCGCGCTCGCTCGGGGGGATTGCAAATGTGTTGATTCCATTCGGGCCGAAATGTCGTCCATCGGCAGACATGAAAGAGTTGGGTGCGTCGGAGGCCAGCACAGTCTACCTCGGCCCAGATGATTGTAAGACCAAAGCCATGTCCCCACGTCCGATTGGACGTAAGGCCGAATCGGCCAAATCTGTATGGGCCTCGGTGGGCAGGGGCTAGCACACAGCGGCGCAGGACAGAGAGTCAGGACAGCCCCACGTGCTCCTACTGCGAAGGAGGGGAAGCAGACGAGTCTGTTGACCTCATCGACAACGAGTGAAGGATTTCCATCCTCGCCTCCCCCTCCAGCCCTCCTCCTCCTCCCCCTGCTGCTCCTCGCCGACAGCCAATCACTGCGCGCAGCTCTGCCCGCCCCGCCGCCCGGCTCTTGCCGAGTTGGGCTGGCGCCGGCCGGCGTCAGGTAAGTGAGGTGGGGCCGGCGGACTGGACTGGACTGCCGTCCTGGTCGCGGGCATTCACTTGTTGATCACGCCGAGCCTGTGCTGAGCCTCCGGGCGCGAGGCACGACGGCGTCAGGCCGCGAGCAAGTGTGCGAGGCCTCACGGCCACATGAGGCCAGGCTCTGTGAGCCGATGCCGTCCTTGTGCGGCCACAGCGGCTTTGGCCCGGCGCTGTCGCTGCAAGCCCATTACGATGCCTCCAATAAGCGCTCGAGTGCCGGTTCTGCAGCAGAGATAGCTTTAGCAGCGTGTGAGGCCAGAGGCCAGAGCGAGGACGGTGCGACGCGGACGTGAGGCCAGCCAGCCCAGCCTGGCCAGGCACCGCCGTGAGGCTCGCCGTGGAGGCTCGCCGTGGAGCCATTGGATGGGCAATGGCTCTCGCGCCGGCCGGTGTGGACGGAATGGAGTGGATGGGTAAATTGGCAACACGTGACATGGCGACGTAATGGAGATAAGGGCACGGCAGGGCAGCGCCCCCAGCCCGGGCGAGAGAGGGAGAGAGTAGTGACGTTCACGGCGAGAGGGAGAGACGGACGGACGGACGGACGGACACAGACAGGGTGGTGAGAGAAAAAACAAATGTACGTACTTACGTTTGTATGCATGACTTTTTCCACGAATTTTCGACGGGAGCTTTTCACGTACTAAACTGGTGTTTCAAAGGAGGAAAATAAAGGTAATGTTTGCGTCAAAGGCCCGCGTCTATTTTTGTCGCTTTATTAAAATTTTATATTTTGTAGCCCCAGGCTTAGAAACAAGCTCTAGCAGCTACTACAGGTTCATATTATTGGGGCAAGAGCGGCAAGAGATGGGTGGGGCGCAGGGGCGCCCACGGGAGTACACCGTGAAAATAACACAGGCGCCCTGGCGCCCCCACGCGAAACCAGACGGTGATTAGCTTAATTTTGGTGTGCGACGCCAGTCTTCTTAGGTCCAAATTCCAGGCCAATCATTGCAAAAAATTCAACTCGAGATATATCTTAATTTCGTAATAGAGGACGCAAATTAAAATACTCGCCACTGCCACCGTTCCTATGAAAGTCCAATTATTTCATCTCGGATCGCTGGAGCTAAGGCTGTGCTGAGCTGGGTCGGGTTCGTTTTACATATTCGGTTTCGGTCTCCGGCTGGTCGGCCCGGGGCCGCTGTCCGGCCACAACAGGAGTGTCTAGGCTGGAGCTAGACCACCTTTGCAGTCAGTCAACAGCAGCCCGAGCGCCAAAAATTCGGAATATGTGTATCAAACCTTAAAATTATTGTATTTCGACTTCAATAATTTTTGACATAACCATCTGCCCCAAGCCCATACAGGCATCAGCCGTTTACCCTTTTCCACAGACAAGTCCAAGTGGACGCGACTTATCGTTTTAGCTTTCGATATATCGAAATGTATTTCTGGCCGGGCCCCAGGAGGCCCACACGCTGCTGGCCTGCTTGGCCATCAACTTTCTGTGGCGGAAGGATCATTTATTAGGTGCGCGTGCCCCGCGTGCCTGCGCGCCACCCAGCGTCCATGGCCACACACTCTCACAACAGACAAGTGTTCGAGCAAGAGACGAACTTTTGTTCAACAGTTTACGAGAACGACTTGACAGGAATTCTGTCAAATTGTATCTTGATTTTCTGCTGCTGCTGAATGGAGTATTTGCATCGTGTAACTGTCATTGAACATTTACATCAAGAGACAACGTCATTCACCCCAGCAAAAGGTGGACGTTTATGCCGTTTTAAAAATGTATAAACTTAAAGTCAAAGACAGGGCTCTTTGGATTATTGGACGCTCATCAAGAGCCTCTCTTCCCCTGGTCGACAAACTCCCCCAAGGCGTCACGGAGCTTTATCATTTAGCAATAAAAGTAAAATAAAACGACGGGCCGAAGCGGCCGGCAGGCGGTCTGATGGAGCGGGGCAGCCAGCTGACAGACACTCGGACCGAGGAGGCGGGGAACTGCGGGAAGGGAAAAGGGAACAAAAAGAGACGAGAAATGCAAAGAAGAGGATCTCCGTCCCTCTCGTGTTCGGTTTGCTCGCCTCCCCTCTTCTTTTGACACTTCTTGCGTTTACCGGGCACACCCTATTACACTCGCTTGGGGTAAATCGATGCCCAAATACCGCCTGACCTTACACACCAGGTCGTTCGTACAGTGACACGCGCGCGTCTTTGGTGATGATTGTCCTCTAAATACTCTTCGTTTGCGATGCACAGTGACTGATGTGGTCCAGGAACTGCGATGGGTTTCGCAAACCAGTCGGGGGCATCCTCCTCACAAGTCACCCGATCTAATGCCGCCTCAAACGCGCCTGCGAAAAAGTGACGGAGGAGGCGCGTCCACTCCACCGCACGTGGCGTTGGAGACATCCGCCGAATACATGGCGGGCAGCCAGGCAGGCAGCCGGGGCAGCCGGCCAGCCTGAGCCTGGCTACCACTCGATAAGATGTTCGATGAGGAGGGGGTCAAGCAGAGGGCTCCTCCCAAAGGCCTAGCGAGTCAAGGTTTCGGGCGCAAAGGTCTCTCTCGCACTCTCTCGCTCCCCGCTCTCTCTCTTCCTTCGCTCTCGTCCGGTTAAATGAGAATGGAAACAAAATTTCCACTCGGTCTGGCTATAAAATTTTCGTTTTATTGACGGGAAAATAGAATTGTCTTGCGCAACTGCGGCCGTTCCGCCCGCCCTCGTGTGGGTGGATTGAAATAGTAACGACCAACAACTACTATGTACACTTGAGGCGTGGCATTTCCGAAGCATTTCTCACACGGTTGGCCTTGATCCATCTCCACCGCTGGGCTCTGCTTTGCTCTCCGGGTGACAGACAAAAATTTCGGGTCGGTGAACTGGATGGAATCATGTTGGGCCTGGCCGCTCATGACGTGGCGTGGTGGC
>NW_026267445.1:188629-194540 GCF_000697945.3 Frankliniella occidentalis
GGGGGGGGGCAACACGTAATCAACATCAAAGTTTTATCGAAGTCCTCCTCATGCCGCTGGAGCGCACACACCTTCTCCACACGGGACGTTGCCATGGGGACCGTCAGTCTGGGTACAACATACCGACACAACCGACACGCACCCGCTCATGGCTGTTACTTTGTCCCTCCCGGATCCTCCGTCTGGACTGGACACACAACACAACTATACACACACTGGCACTGGATCGTACCTCGCTCATAGGCTACATTGTATCGGATCGTCCCGTCCGTACGGGCGAGCAGCCGCGGATCGCAGGTGTTCAGGCGGGCAGAGGCTGAGGCTAAAGGGCGACACGAATAGCCCCTATGGTGAATGGTTTTGGAGGGTTGAAGTGTTGGTAATTGTAAACCAATGCTGTGAGTGATCCCAAGTCCTAAAGCGCTCAATTCATCTACTCTGAATGAATTTAATACACTGCTTTACCCAAAATATTGACTCCTGAGGCTATTTTGTTCCGTTTTGCAAAGGAGCGAATAATGGCCTACCTAGCTCCGTAAGTTAGGCCTGCCTCCATGAGTCGCGGGGAGGTGGTGAGGCGCGCGGTAGTGGTGCCTGGAGAACCTGGAGAACAGTGTGGCCGTGAGCGCGCGCCGCTAAGCCGAGCCGAGCTCGTCGAGCCCCGCAGACCGAGATAACATCGGCAGCCTTAATGTCTTGATTAAGACCGCCATCTGTAAACAATAATTACCTCTCCACGAGGCAGGCGCCACCTTGTTTCATGCAGTGGGTGGGATGGATGCTGGCTGCTGACCGACAAGAGAAAAGGAGTTAGACAAACACTTACTATGGTCTTGCGACATTATTTCGGCAGATTTATAAACCTGCGATTATTTCTTGAAAGAGCTAGTCATACTAACAAAAAAGAGAGTAAATTATGAAGGGTGCTCAGGAGCGGTTGAAGTAACTCTAGTGGGCCACCTGAAAAGTAGGCAATTTGTCCCACGAAACCCCTGGAAGTAGGCAACCAACAACGCTCCCCCCCCCTCTCCCGCTGTCCGCCGGACCTTACCGCACCTGGGGGTGCTAGAATCGTTCTTACTCCAGTACCATTCCAATAATATTTTCTATGATCGATTGATTTAGCATTGGCTATTCGCATGCTGGAGCTATTATTTATTACATTCTGCCTTCCCTATCAGCATCAAGTAATACTAATGGCAAGAGGTTTTTTTTTTCAGAGGAGCAGGCTGCTAAATCCGAGGCCTGCGACGTCCATTGTTGCACTCTGCACTACTGCGCCGCAGAGTGCAGAACAGCGCGAGCAGCACGCCCTTGGGCACCATTGTCACAGTGTTGCATACAGGTCCATAGTGGGTGATGGTAAAGTGCAGAATATAATAAGCGGACGGTGACTGTCGTAAAACGCGGCGCGTGCGCAAAAATCAAATCGGATGATCATGATGGGGCGATGACGGATGACGGTTTGATGGTGATTATGATGGTTGTGATGGTGATTTTAGTTTACACCGCGATGCTGCGTCGTATAACTTTGAATCTGGGGTAAACGGGTGATTGGAGGTGGTGATCGCGCCGACCGATACGGGTGCGCAGCGCCCACCTCGTGTCCTGACACGGTCCTGACACCGGCCGTGATCGTGATAATGAGCGTGTCGCGTGTGGTGTGCTCCGCTCTGCCCCGCGCTGCCCCGCTCTGCTCCGCTCTGCCCAGCGCTGCTCCGTGCGCTCGCGTGAGGCCGCCGGGGCCGGGGCTCGGGCCGGGGCCTGGGCATGGCCTGGGGCCGCGCTACTGCGGCCGCCGCAGACTCCCGCCGCCGCCACTGCTCTTGTTGCCATTGTTACTATACCGCCGCCGACGCCGCCGCCGCGACGCCGCCGTCGACGCGTCAAGGTCAAGCTGCCAATAATTCCGATCCCTCGTAAACAAAGCCGGCGTGCACGCCGACGCCGCAGTGCAGGAGGCGGCAGCAGCAGGTGGGGCGCGCGGGGAGAGGCTCCGTGAACTGGATCTGCCGTCCGCGCCGCCGCCACGCTAGCGCGCGCTAACGCCTCTGGTGTGCTCGCGAGGCGCGGGCGCCATTACCTCCGCGATGGTCCAGGACGGGCGCGGGTCCTCCCACTCGCCAACCGCGAAAGCAGTTATACCGAGGAGGACCATCTGCCATCTGCTCCGCCCGCGGGGCCCTGCGGCGCTCCGCGACCTAGGGCAACCCTGGCGGCGGGTCGGGAGTGTGGCGGCGCCGGCGGCTCCTTGACCTTCCGTAACCCTTCCGACCTTGGCGGCCTCGGCCTCCATCCTACCCGACGGCACACACACACACACACACACACACACACACACACACACACACACACACACACACCTCGTCGCGATATCCACCCGATCCACGTCCACAGTGCATATTGCATTAATGCGTTCACACAGGCAGCCAGCCCAGGCCGACCAGCAGCGACCAGCGCAGCGCACTGGAGGTCACCATTCGCATCTCCCCCCCGGACCCCCTCTCCAGCAACCAGCAATAATAAAACACGTGTGGGAAGTGGAATCCCCTGCTCTGCTCTAACTACCGGCCGCCCCGCCCCGCCCCGCCCCGCCCCACTCTCTGCTCGTGTTCCCGCCGATCCGGAGCAAACGAGGGTTATAAATCGCCAGGGGCCCGCGGCTCAGCAACATTCAGCAACGGCTAAGCAAAGTCAAAGCAACGCCCAGCAACAGTCGGTAAAGGCAGTATAATAGGCATAGCGGAAGGGAAGTCAGTGGGAAATCGAAAGCTTTTTTACGCAAACGGGAAACCGTTGTCGAGCATCAATAGCTGATTCACCCCGCGCCCTTCTGTAGTTATACGTACTGCAGGTAGCCGTGCGGTGCGGGCGGGCTTCACCACGGCGCCTTACGGGCCGAGCGGGTAGGCAACCCACCCGCACGTAGGAATGCGGTACAGCATACATACAGAAGTGCGCGGAGCTAAACACGTTACACAAACGAAAATCTTAAGCGCCAGAGACGTAAGTCACAGCTCGGCCGCTGCTCCCACCACTCAACCCATGCTAGTTGACAAGCACTTTTTCAAGTTTTTCGCGGCTCTCACTATCCATCTCTTTCTCAGAGTAAGAGCAAGAGCAAGAACTCTGCCTGTCAACATGCAATCACTCTCTCTGTCTCTCTCTCTCACACACACAGACAGCAGAGCCCCCCTGGTCATGGTCCCGGGGGGGACGGCGGCAGAGGGCGGCGCAGGCCCCGCCGAGGCATCACACTTTCCCCGAGGGCTTTAGCCTGCCGGGGCTTTAGCCCCCGCCACTCTCGGGAAGACGCGCGACATGGCGGCGAGTGGCGGGGACGGGGCGCGGGGCGCGGCGGGGAGGCCGGCGATTAAGATGTGACACACGAGTACAGTCCGCCTCAAAAATACTCCGAGGGGGACCGCGCGAGTATGTATACTACTATGTGCTCGCAACCTCCCGAGTAGTTTACTTTTGACACGGCCGTTACCAGTAGTAGTCGATAGCGCGCCGCAAAGAGATCCGCGAGATTTCCTGATGGCGTGTTTGCAGACAAGCGACCCGCAGGGCGCGGGCCGGCGCTGGCCGTGTAGAGGTCACGTCGGGGACCCTCTTGCGCCCGCCCTGGTGCGGGCGGCACAAAGCAAACGTACTTTGTGGCGGGCGGGGGCAGAGGCGGGGGCGGCGGGCCCACCCGCCGGCACACGCACACGGGCCACCACCGGTGACACTCGGGCGGGGCCCACCGCCGCGCGCCGCCCCGCAGCCGCCGCCGGCTGGGGTGGACGGGTGAGTAACTCTTTGGCTTCTGAGAAACAGAGCTCGGCCAAAGCCCACATTTCGGCTCCGTCTCGATTTCAGACGAGAGGCGAAAGACAATTTCGACAACACGAATCGATGACGAGTCGCCCTCCAGCGGCGAACCGGTCGTGGGAAGGTGACTGGATGGGGGGCCGCGACGTACGTGGGGTGGGCGAGGAGGAAGAGGGTGGAGAGAGCATCACGCGGACGAGGTCGGCGAGGACGTGGTACCGGATCGCGGAGCGAGGCATTCGCGGCAAAGGGACGCTCGAGGACTCGCGCGAGGACCAGGCCCAGCTGACAGGGGGTCGATGCACTGATGGTTGCATACGTATAGGGCGTTTGTAGCGCAAATAGCCTACTTTGAAGGCGGCTCACTAGGGACACGACGGCGAATCGAACGCCCCCTCCCCCTCCCCTTACACCGCGCCTGACGAGTACCCGCGAGTACCCGCGACCCGCAAGGGACTGCGTGGACGGTGGGGGTATGGGTATGAGGGAGGTGGCCGGGTAAGGAAGGGGCAGGGGGTAGGGGGGAGGGGGTCACAGCAGCAGTAAGCAGCAGTAAGCAGCGGTCGGCTTCTTGTTGTCACCAAGCGCAGATACTCGCCGCATACGCAACACGAGCGGCGAGCGCGGCGAGGCGAGGCGGTCGGTCGGGGTCAGCGTGATTCGAAAGGAGGCCTATGAAGTCGGCAAAGAAACGCGATCAAAGTGTTTGTTCGCACCGCCCGACACAACATCGTAACCGCCCCGCTCCACGCCCCGCCGCGCCCCGCCACGCCCCGCCGCGCCCCGCCACGCCCCGCCGTGCCCCGCCACGCTCCGCCACACGCCGCACCGCCTTGGCCGCCCCCTCGACACTCTTGCTCGTATTATTCCATGGGCTCCAATGGCCTCATGGCGAGCTCATACCCCATGCCCTCGGCTCGGCATGGCGGCGGCGGAGCCATGGCGGAGCACTCGGTAAATCTCCTTTTGCGACACCCGTGCGAGTGGGCCCGGAGCGAACGCAGATCGAGAGAGAAGGAGCGAGAGGGCGGTAGCAGGTGTGGTGCTACCCACCTTTCTCTCTCCTATCGCCGCTACCGCTGTCCCTATCGCACAAAGGCTTTTGCTGCTTTTGATCACGTGCTCTGCCATGGTAAGGAGTGAAAAACGACACTGATGGACGCTGACGTCTCGCTGATCGCGGCCGCCAGCAGCAGCACCGCGACGACACGCGGCGCGCGAGTACCCAGAAGCGCGGTGAACACCCGGCGCGGCCGCGGGTGGCAGCTGGCCGCTGGCCCGTCCGCGGCTCCCTTTTCAGCTGAGCCGGCGGCCTGGCCCATGGGGCCCGCGCGCGCACACTGCAGCTGCAGGTGCACCGCAGCTGCTGCTGCCGCTGCTGCTGCCTCGGCTAGACGGGCCCCGCCGTGTTGACTCGTGAGCGCGGCGCGTCGGGCACGGCGCTGTTGTGCCGAAGTGTTGAGCGACAGGGTGCAGGCTCTAGTGGCCTAGGCCAGCGCAGGCAAAGTGTATTGTGAGAGTCGGGGGGTTGGTGTGGGTAACGGATAGGGTTGAACCTAGCCTCCTTCCTGATATTGGCCCGACGGCGACGCCACTGCACTGCATGTTGGGTGGGGCGCTCAAGCTGGCCCGCTCTGCTGGAGTAAAGTGGCAATACTTGCCTAGCACAATAAGAGCGTTGTGTTTCATCTCACCTCGCAATCGTATCGGCCGTCGGTACGCGCGCCGCTCGCGCCTCGCACGGGCCCCACAAGCGGCCTTCGCCGAGGAAGTACAAGATAGCTGACACATTAGTTATTGTACGCAAACTTTTGTTATTGTTTTCCATGGCGTAGCATTTGCTTAAAGTGGAATGTATCGTAGGTAAAGTAAGATTCGCACCTCCCCCTTCCTCGCCACACAAGACGCCTCTCTGACCGCACACGGTGGCTCCGGAGCGCCCCGGAGCTAAAACGAGCTGTTAATCTGCCATCTATGATGCGCACGCACGCTAGCGACGCCCGAGGACTTCCCCGGGGCTCGCTCGGCTCCCACGCGCTGCTCGCCGCCGCGGCCAGTTACAGGAGTGTATCAATCACTAGTTCCCTGCCCTACC
>NW_026267445.1:194755-204390 GCF_000697945.3 Frankliniella occidentalis
AATCCCCTTCGCCGCCCCCGCCCACACTCGCAGACGTAACGCTGTACTGCAGAAAAGTTGGTGCTTGGCGGCACTGTGTATATCAGCGAAAGAGGAGGAAGCATTTCGTCGAATCTTTCGCTTGCGCTTTCTCTCCGTACTCAGCACCCGCGTCGAGAGCCCGCAGGCTCGTGTGGCGGCCGCCCGCGGACTGTACCTCCGCGACTCGCGGGGGTCGCGCGCTCTGCTCCCCGCCGGGACTGTACGGCGACATACAGTCTGCGCAGTCTGCGTGTGCGGCACGCCGTCGCCCATGGCAGCACCATGGCCAGGCCCGGCCCCGCCGATAAGCATTGTCCAAGAAGCAAGGTCCTTGCGCGCGCAGCTCTCGCCACGCCCCGCCCCGCCCCGCCGCGGCCGCCCGGCTCGTGGCGCAGCGGCGCGGCCGGGACGCGCGTCCACTGGCGGCCGCAACTCAGCGGGCGAGATGCGCTGATGTTGACGCATGTGTACTATAAAGTTCCGGCAGATCTACAAGACGCTTGACCTGGATGTCCAGAACGCTGCAACGAGGCCGGTAGAATATCTCGCGCTCATCTACCTATGAGTCTAGGAAAACAGGAGGGCACTCGCACCTCGCACCCAAAGTCTCAGGAGATTACGAGCGGTCAAAACATACAGGGTGGCCTACAGACTCTAGAATATGTCGTTCTTACACTGTACTCGCTCGGCTCGTAAGGCGCCGTCGACAGGGGCGATAGGCAAGCCCGCCCGCACTCGTGCCTGCCGCACAGTATACCTACAGAAACGCGCGGCGTGAATCAGCCACCTGTACTGGTATTTGTTGCGGAAGTGCAACATTTTTACTTCGAGCCAAAATTTTACTTTCATGGGACATTGGTGAAGTACAGTAACAGTGGGTCCCTCCTTTCCCAGGGCCCCCCAGGCCCCAGGGCCTCAGGCCAGGCTGCCTGGTCCAGGGCGCACAGCATCTTCAGCCCCCTCCCCCATCCCCGCACTCCTGCGATAAGTAAAGCATCGCAGCTGCTTGGGCTATCGTATCGCCCCCTTCCCCCTTTTCCTTACACACACACACACACACACACGTACATACAGGCACACACACGCGCCACAAACACTCCCACACACACACACACACACACACGTCAGCGGCGGCCTGGTTCGTGGCATGGCGCCGGTATAGTGCACCACGGAAGCAACCGCGTAGTACGTACGTAGTTAGGACCCAAAGCAGCCTCTCGGCCAGGAGGAGAGGGAGGGGGCAGCGGCAGCAACGCTGTGAACAGTACAGCCCGCGGCCCGCCCGTCCCGCGCCCCGTTCTGTTTTGCCGCCAGAGGTCAGCAGCCAGGTCAGCAGTGCCCTCGCCACCACGGTCCGGTCGCGGCGCGCCGCCGGCGCTCGCGTCTTTTGTGACTGCAGCCGCACCGGCCTGGCCTACCGCATTGCCGTGCGTGTTGTGGCTCAGCGCCCGCGCCGCCCGCGCCGCCCGGCTCGCCGCGGCCCCGACGTATGTCGTCACGTTCGCCGCCCTCCGCAGCCGCTGGTTTCTGCAGCCGTCCGCAGCAGCAGAGGGCCGGCCTGCCGCCCTGCCGCCCTCGGCGCGTGCCCGCTGCCCACAACAAACACGAGGGCCCTGCCGCCGGACCGAGCGACCCGGGACGCGACGCGGCAGGTGAGGCCTTCGCACCGCCTCGCACCCTCACCGGCGTGTGCGTCATCGGCGACCTGTTGACGCCTGCCTCTCGGGTCCCGGGGCCCGGCGCGCCCGTGGAGACTGTGGCTCCAGGCGGCCCAGACAGCGGCCGTCGGGGTCCCCCGCCCCCGCCCCCCGGACCCGGAGGCTGACACCGCCACCACACCGTTATCCGCGACCTATTGAAAAGGCAGACGGCGCGTCAACGCCCGTCCCTGGCTCTAATGCTCCAGACGGATCGGCGATGCGCGAGGGCTTGTCTGTCAAAGCCTCATAAAGTAGACGTCGTTTGGAGAATACGATACTTTCGGATAGTACTTTGTAGGTTGCCTACCTGCCGGGCGCGTCCGTGGGTTGTCTGCCGCCGCCGCCGCCAGCCGCCGGTGCAGGAGGCACAGGCACCCCAGACAGGTGCCAACATGTCAAAGAATGTTACCGCCCGGGCCATCGGCGGCGCCGCACGCCTGCCCTTTAGAAGTGGACGTCACCGGCGGCGTTATACGGGCCCTCTGCCCGGGCTCTGCCGGGCCGCCCCAGCCGCCCCCGCAGCGCACGCACGCACGGGCCGGTCTGATCACAGGCGATCCATCACAGAAGCCTGCTCAAGCCGCTCAAACGGCAGTGCGACCGGCAGATCTTGCCAAATCACCACTGCCGGGGTCGTGGGGGCGGCAGGGGCGGCGGGGGCGGCCCCAAACTGCACCGCACCGCCCACGCGCAGGGCCAGCGGGGGCCCTCCAGCAGCACTCCATGTGTGGGCGGCCCGCCATAGGCCCGCCCGCTGTCGCCGCCGTCGCCGCCGCCGAGTTTCCGAAAAGGTCAAACCTATCAGCGAGGATACCAGCATTCCAGGAAGGCGAAATCATGAGGGAGAGAGAGAGAGAAAGAGAGAGAACCCTAAAAACCCCCTGGCTCGCCGCGCCCTGCATGCCGCCCCGCCTGCCCCGTCCCGTCCACCAATAAAACAAGTCCCGGGTGCATTTCACCTCGTTCATGAATGCGCCTCTGAGGACGCGTCCTGTTGTTGTTGCGATAAACCTGATGTGTTCGGGGAGGTCCCTGAGTCACTGCAAAGGCAAAGAATGCGGGCGATTAGACAAGGACCGGCCATAGAGCGAGCGAGCGTGGAGCCGGTGCGCTGGCGCTATGCAGTGCTCTGGCGGCGCTGCACCGGCGCAGCACTCGGGAAGGTGATGGGGGAGGGGGGGGGAGATAGCGGGGCTCGGCGGTAGTGGGGAGGAGCGTCATCAAATGAGGGAAATGAAAAGTGAGTTCATAGGGATGTGGACGGTCGCTCCCCGGGGGGTCCGGTTTCATCGAGCCGACGACGACGGCACGACCCGCCCGACCCGCCTCACCCTAGTGACACCCGCGCCCGCGGACACCCACGAAACCCACAACCTAGCGCCTAAGAGTAACTAGACTCGTAGGTTTGTTTCCAATCGACGGTTGCCCATTGCGAAATAAGACGAGTTTGAGAAGTGAAAGTGTATATGACAGTATGGCATGAAGAATGCACATTTTTGGTTGCGATGTACAGGGTGTTCCACCACACACCCCTTCCTTTAATCTGCTCGTACTGCACCGCATGCAGGCGTGCGGGTGTGTTGCATACTCACACGGGGCCATGAGGCGCCGTGGTGAGGGACGGTAGGCAAGCCCGCCCGCACGCCTGCATGCGGTACAGTATAAGCAAAATAAAGGAAGGGGTCTGTAGACCACCCTGTACATCGCCATGAGTCACGTCTCCTCTGTAAGATATCACGCTCTTCGATGGGCACCTGTCATAATGCGCTACATATCCGTATCTGGGAAGGGATGGGGTGCGGGGTGCGGGTCTGTGTGGTGTCGGTGGAGGGCCCGGACCGCCGTCGCCACCGCTGTTACCTGTCGGGCAGGGTGAGGCGTGGCACGGGCACGGCCGGCAACGCAGGCACGCCAAGGTGCCCGCACAAGTCAAGAGGACGGCGATGCCTGCACAGACGGACCCACGGCGACCGGAGCGGACCGGAGCAGGAGCAGCAAGTCTGCCGGGCCGGCGGGGCGGGGCGTGGTGGTGGCGGGTCGTGGCGGGAGGCGCGGTGGCGGGGCGGGCGGGTAGGGGCGGAGGTCCGGGTCGGGCCTGCTGGTCCCGGCTGGTCCCGGCTGTGGGCCCGGCCCGGGCTGGCGCCAGTCTCCCTCTTGTTGCCTTGCGGGCCGCTGCTCAGCCCCGCTCCGCCCGACTCGCTCTCCGCTGCGCCGCGCTCAGCGCGCTCTGCGGCACGACGTGTCCGCCGTCGCCTTGCCCGGCTCGACCGGCCCGTCGCCATAGCGAGTGCGCGCCCGCAGCCCTCGACAGGATTACCCTGCAGCGACAGCCGCGGCCTCGGCCACGGCCCCGACGACAACGACCTCCGCCACGTACTCGGCCTGGAGGGCATGAGTCCCGATGAGTTAAGTGAAGCAAGTGAGGCGTGCAGTGCAGTGAACTTGACTCCCCCGCGGCGGGGCCGGCCCGGCCCGGGCCTGCTGCTCGCGGGCCTCTGCCCGGGCCTCTGCCCTCGGCGCGGCCCCGGCCCCGGCCCGGACACGCCGACATGAAGGGCCGCCTGGTGCCCGGCCTAGGCCGCGGCCTCGGCCTCCTCCTGCTGCTGCTCACCGTGCTGCACACCACCCGGGCCGTCGAGACCATCACTGGTGAGTAGAAGAGGACTAGTCCGAGGCCCGTTCGAAACAACCTGCGGCGCCAAACTTTTCCAAACCGAGTCCGATTTGCACGGCTGTCATGCACGGGGGCGAGGCCGTCCGCTCCGGCCCGCTCCGGCCTCCTCCGGGCCCCGCCAGGGTTCCGTCCAGCAGGGGAGTTGTTCGCTTGCTCTCTACCCAACATTCTTGGGCCCGCACCTGTTTGACGTGGTGCTGCTAGCCGCGCCGGGCACGGGCCGCGCACACGCCCAGGGGCCCGGGTGCGGGCGAGAGCGAGCAAGAGAAGAGAGAGCGAGCAAGAGAGAGCGAGAACGGGGGAGACAGAATGTCATTAAGGCCTTAACCCATGGGCGCCCGGAGCACTGTCACCCCATGCGTACACTGTCCAGAAGTTCCGTTTGAATAAATCGATTGATTTTTTGCAAGTTAATTCAATACATCGTTGTTTGAGAAATGAATGGTCGGCTGTAAACATTCCTGTTGTTTGTCTCTTTGCAATATTTTCTTTTCGAAAAACAGTGTAGGGAGCTCAGAAGTAGTTGTAGTTTCCCCCCGTCTTTCGAGATGCGGCACGTTCGGAGAATCTTCGATTGCCAATCACTTCATCCGTGTGTGGATAAATAGAAAAACAAAGCCCCTCATTAGCGACAAAAATAAATAAGTAAAGTCGCCCCATATAATTAGGGTCAATTTCCCGTTGCCCGTCACCCCCTCCCCCGCCCCTCTCCCTTCTCTCTCCCTCTGCCCGTCACCTCAGCAGACGGGCTTACAGATGTAAAGCTAATTAAGTCGAGGAAACTTGACTCAGTCTCACTGTTTCCCGGTAAGGCGCCGCGCTCTGCGCTGCCTGACCGGCCGACTCTAGCTACGCTGCTGGTCGGGCCCCAGTCCGGTCCGGTCCGAGGCCCGGGCCCGGGTACGGTTTTAATCATTTTCGTGCATAATGTTGGCGGAAGTGTCGTTCTCTTCCATCGCTCGCGGACCGAACGCGCGGTCGTGTTGGTCGGACCCGACTGACCTTGACCCACCGAAAGGCTGTCGGGCCGGGTCGGCGCCGGGTCGGCCGCGCACTATCTGAGCCAACCAAAGGAGTCGCGCCCGCGTGCCCGGCCCGGCTGCAGCCTCGCCTCCGGAAAACGACCCAAACCGCGAAGGGAAAAAGAGAACTCTTTACGAGGTCGCGTACGATGAGTTGATTCAATGAACTCAACTCCCCTATCAATGTGAGCGAAAAATGTTTCGCCCGTGACGCGCGCGCGCGCGCGTTGCCTACCCTGCGTCCGGCGGGCGTATTGGGTCTCACGTTGGGAGTGTTCTCAGCCTCACTTCCGAGGGCCGCAGCAGCTGATCGTCCCTTTGAGTGCGATGAGAGAGGAGCCATGCCGAGCCCGACTACACACCAAAATGACAAAGCCCGTGACTTCCGCCCAGCGCGCTGCAACGCAACTCGGGAGCTTGGGTCGAGGAGATGCGCGGTTCTCCTGCGTGCGCCACCAGCCAGGATCAGCCAAGCCGTCCGTCCGCTCGGTTTGATCTCGGCTCTCGACTGATTGGCAAATGAAGCGGAGCCGCCGTGCGTTTGCCGCTCAATGGCGCTCCATTCAAAGTGGGCATAAAAATCGGCGCACATAACCTCACCTCCCGCTGCGGGGGCCCGGCCCGGCCCGGCCCGCCCTTCTTTGCTTCTCATTCTTATTTTGAGCCGTCTTCATAATCGTCAATATCCCCGAGTCTGCTATAAACCTTATTTACCCCCGGCGGCTCGGCTCGTCGTGCTGCGGCGTCTCTTTCATCACCGCCATGCGACCCGCGGTGCATTCCGGGGCCGTGTTCATCAGTTTTTATTCCCATCACACACAGCGGTTGTCCTTTCGGCCGAATATCGCTCCCCACCCTCTTTTGTTTTGCGAGCAGAATTATGACAGTAGAGAAGGGAACACGCGGCAAATGTGTTGCCTGTGTGGTCGACCAAATTAGTCAGAGATAATTACCTGCTCCTAAGCCGAAAAGTGTGGCCACACACACGTAGAGTCGGGTTCAAATCCCCGCAGCGACGGTTGCTCTGTTTGTTTTTCAGATTTTACGATTTTCTCACCCAAACCAAATGATTCGCCAAGGCAGCATTCCTGCCGAAGGTTGGCCTGGACTGCCTTGAGATTACATACATTGCAGGGAGGACGGGCTTCTCCGTGGGGGGTCTACAGGAGAGCAGCGGGGAGGGAGGGAGGAGGGGGGGAAGACGAGAGGAGAGAGGTTGTTTACTCTGAGTGGCGTCATACGACTGCCGGTTGATCGAATCGAAATTACGTGGATACTTTTTTCTTCTTCTTCGTCGAGTCGGACACTATTAAAGGAAATGAGAAATAGTGAGGCAAAGAAAATGAGATTTTAGCAGATTGGCGATGAGTACTTCAACCCTTTCCCGACACAAGAAACCACGTTCAGCGCAAGTGGACTTGAGCTCCAGCCCGAGAGAACCTGACTGCACACGGTTGGTTTTGCGCCCGTTTTGACCTAAAGCTGTCGACTTCGATATATGACAACCACCGTCCTACGCATAACTTTCATCATCAGAAACAGGATTAGCCACGGCCACTGATTTGCATTGAGGTCCACGGAGGCCGCCCTTGCTGTTCGACTTGTTTTGGTCTTGCTGTTCGTCGGATAGGACCCTAGAGACATATGCAGAGTCCGCACGAAAGGACGAGGGTCTGTGCATAAACAACAAAGTAACTTCCCGGCGTTATGGGGGGAGGGTGTATTTCCACGCACGCAGACCCCTTTAGTACTAGACCTCACGAACGTTTTTTACACTCCATTTAAAACTTTTTCATCTCGACTCTAGGAAAAGCACGACTATTTTTGTCTCAAACGCAACGAGAAAAGCGAGACATGGAAGGCCAGAGACAGAGCAGAGAGAGAAAGAGAGTAACAGGAACAGGAGGCGGCTGGACGCCAGCGTCTGTAGACAAAACACTGCGATCTTAAGGACGGCCTTAAACGCAAGGCAAAACGTCGCCGACGATCGCCTAAACGCGCCCGCCCCGCCCCTGGCTCTTTTTCTCCTTTTTCCAAAGACCTTTGCCGAGCCGCTTTGACCGAGCAGAGGAACGCGGCGGCGGCAAGTTTGATTACGTGGCCCATTTGGGGCGGCTAAGTGGTCCCACGGTGTGTAAGGCGGGGGTAAGCGGGGGTAAGGGCCGAGGGTAATGACTGTCTGGCAAAGGATTGGAGAGGGCCCTCCCCCTCCGGCCTGTTACCAACAAGGATGTGATGATGGCCTCCTCCCCCCCCTCTCCCTCTCTCTCTCTCTCTTACTCCCCCTCTCCCTCTCTCAACGTGTGCTGACTAATTGTAATTGATGAGTTTGGGGTCGGCATCATTCGGTCAGTGTAGAGGTGGGGCAGGTACCTCCCATGCGTTTTATAGCTTTTATTTTTCATTTTGGTCTTTTTATGCGTTTTGTGTGGTCAACATCTTCACTCGGCCCATTGTGGCCGGGCTGTCAGGACCATTGTGTGCTCCGGGGCGTGTGCTCGGCGCCGCCGGGGGCCCTCGGGCAGGGGCCGGGAGGGGCAGCGGGGGCCCCCGTGGGACTGGAGCGGGGCGCGCGGGGCGAGCGGGGCGAGCGGGGCCGCCGAGCAGCGGTCCCGGGCCTCGATTAGTGACGCCAAATCGATGTTTGGTCAAGTCATTGACATGTAGGCAGCCGCTGGAATTGGCCCGTTAAGCGGTCCGGGCCGCAAGGAGCCCGGGCATAACAACACGCACAGGAAATTCCATATCGGGAGGAGGAGCAGGTTGAGGAGGATGGGGGCCAGGAGCGACCAGGAGCAGGAGCAGGCCGCGGCGGCCGCGCGGTGGCCGCATTGCATTTGCCGCAGTTTTGCCGCTGAACAGAGTAGGTATCGCACTAATGAGGGAAGGGCCAGCCCACTACGGCCACCACATCAGCAGGCTGCCACAGGCCACCACAGGCCACCACAGGCCCACCCAACAGGTGGCCACCCAGTCCTACGCCTCGGGCCCGGCCTGAGGGCGGGCCTGAGGGCGGGGCCCTCCTGGACCCATGCATGGTGGCGAGCCGGGCCAAAGGTCCAAGGGCCACCGCCGGCGGCCCTGAAGGCTGCAGGGTGGTTACGTCGTCTTGATGATGGCTCACTCTGCGTACAGTCCTAAATACTCTGCCCAACCGACGCGCCGCCCGTGGCGCCCGGGGCGCTAGATGCTAGATATGGCTATAAAACACTATAAATGGGCGAAAACATCGGTGAGAAGTGAGAACTTAACGTTCCCTACTGTAGCTCTGAGTTAATTCATTGTTTTACAAATGACACAAAGGCCTAGACGCACTATATTTTGACTCAAACATTGTCAGTCATATTTTGATGTCGCGCTAAAACTGTCAGTACGATGTCAGTGACTCCAACATGACCTCCACCTCGACTATCTTTTACGCGAAACTACGCGCCACTCTTCGGAAAAGCAGACTCGACGGGTAGTACAACACACCTTTCACAGCAATCGCGTTCGGGGACTTCCGACGCAGGGTGCTCCTGGAAAGCTGTTCCGGGGCCCTCCAGGCAGGTTGATGTCGTTGCGCGGGGGCGCCGCCCTCTACCGGGGATCCCCACGGGGCTGGGCTCGGGCCAAGGCCGAGCAGAGGCTCTCCGCGCTGCGGGGCCGGGCCGAGGCCGAGCAGAGGCTCTCCGCGCTGCAGGGCTGGGCCGAGGCCGAGCAGAGGCTCTCCGCGCTATGCGGGGCCGGGCCGAGGCCGAGCAGAGGCCCTCCGCGCTGCGGGGCCGGGCGGAGGCCGAGCAGAGTCTCGCCGCGCTGCGGTGCCGGGCCGAGGCCTAGCAGAGGCTCTCCGCGCTGCGGCCGCGGCCCGGTCGGGTGCATTATCCGACCTAATGGACGTTAATGTGGCCGACGGCAAACAGCCGAGGTGGAGGGAGAGGCCTCGAGGCGATGAGTGCCTCGTAAGGGTACCGGCGGGGTACCGGTAGCAGGGACGGCGGCCGATAAGAAACACGAGATTTTACTCGGATTGATGGAGCAACAGCTCGACCAGCCTCCACCACAATCACACTTAGGCACGCACGCTGCCGAGGAGGAGAGCGGTGGCGGCGGCGATCAGGATCAGCGTGGCGAGGCGGGGCGGGTGGGTCTGCCAGTGCAGGACATGATGATTCACTTGGCACAGGATTTGCCAGTGAGGCACCGCGAATTGGAGCGGCCCGGCAGGGCGGGGGGCGG
>NW_026267445.1:206975-208210 GCF_000697945.3 Frankliniella occidentalis
GTTGTTTAGGAACAACATTGCTGTTTCGCAACAACCATTGCTGTTTTGCAACAAACTTTGCTGTTTTGCAACAAACTTTGCTGTTTTGCAACAAACTTTGCTGTTTTGCAACAGCTTTTATTGTTCTCGTACAACATTGTTGTTTGTTTACAACACCGTCATCAGTAAGAATGTTGTTTTTCAACAACTCTTTTTTACAGTGTACTGCACAGCCCTGTCTTGGCCTCCGTGGCCTGTTCGCCGTACGTATATATCCACCGCCGCGACACGAAGCAGGGCGTGACGCTTTCATAAACGTTCGGTCAAACTATCCTCGCCTCGCGCACATGTGATCCACATATCCACATTAGCGCCGCGGCCTTCGAGGAGAACGAATCGGGGAACGCGCTAAATCGCTTGGTGGTTTGGCGCGCCAAACGTGTGCGAGGAACTTGACGTTCACCTGTAGTAGTCTGTAAGTGTGCTATGAAAATTACCTCCTCCCTCTCCCTCTCTCTCTTCTTGCTCGCCTGCTATCTTTCTCCGTCTCTCATATTGCGGCAGCGCAGTTTACAATTTACAACTGGTTTTAATCGATCTGTGCCGAAGTTCAATTCCAATGCAATCCTCCCCAATAAATAAATCAAGGCTTCACGAAAAACTGGTTTTCCGCGTCAATCCGTTTTCGCGCGCGACTTGGCCGCGGTGGACGAGGATTAATTGGGTTGAGTAATTATTATCGCTGCGATCGCGCGCTCACGCGCACACGCACTCACAAACGCACACACACACAGCTACAAGCGACACCACGTCCAGACGAACCGAACCTCGCCAGTGGAAACACACGTGTTTGTAAGTATATGTCTGTAAGGGCGGACACGACATCGGAAACCGCAAAGCCGCGCGTCGTTTTGACGTTTTGCTGCGGTTTTGGCGAGGCAACAGCCGCGCCAGCAGCGAGGCGCCCTTCTTCTCAGTCTGCCATCCTGTTGTCGCGACCCGTAGGAAGTGTGTGTGTGTACGGCGGCGTGCCCCGCTGCGGGTCCCACACACACGGACATAGTGCTGCGCGCATCTGTTTGCTTCCTCTATAAATTAAACTGGCTTTCTCCCGTGCGTAAAGATCTGCCGTGTTGTCCCCTATTTTTAATAAAAAGTATCCACGCGTACCACTCAATCAAGTCATCTTTCGATGAAGTGTCTGATTTTAAAAGTAAACAAAGAGCTCATAACGCCGAAAACAATTCCGAAATATT
>NW_026267445.1:210025-211058 GCF_000697945.3 Frankliniella occidentalis
GTTCGCTGATTGAGTCTGGCCGGCCCTGTTTATGTTGGGCGCCCCCCGCCGCCACTCCCCGCCGCGCCACGCCCCGCCCCGCATAGCCCCGCGCGCTCTCTAGCCTCGGCCTCTTCCCGCCAAAAACGATTGCTGGGTTTACTCTGCGCGCTATCTAGGGCCGAGGCCCTGTAACTTACGCCCTTCGTTAGCGCGCGGCGCTGCTGCGCGCCGCTGCCGGGGGCCGCTGCTGTTTGGCTGCACCGTCACTACCGTGCAGCGCTGCTGTCAAACACTCGCCGTGGGGTGGAACCGACCGGGTGGAACTCGTCAAGGTGGTGCAGCGGCGGGCGGGGGCGGGGCAGCAGTTTGCGTACAGCCTGTGCCGACAGTCGACCAGCATTCTAAATAAGACACAATTTTGTCCCAAACAAATGATTATGCTTGCAAACGTCATCTTTCGAAGGGGGAAATTGTCCTTCCCCAGAGGAGCGCCGGCCACACCTGTCAAGCACCTGTGTCTCCATACAGCCCGACCTCCCGCAAAACGGATATTTTCTACTTTCCCCCCCTTTACAAGCAAGGTCTCACAAAAAAATGAATATAAATCAAAGCAATTTCCATTTAAAATTTCCTGTGATATGGATAGATTTAATTTACTTGAACCGACTTGAACCAAATAAACTATTTCCTTAGTGCACAACGGTATGTAGTAGAAGTGCGGTGAGGAAGCACCCTTCCCCGCTCCATAGGGCCCCACGCAGTGGTCTTTATCTGGTCACTTGTTCGCTCCAGCCCCCCCCAGTAACCGGTGGGCACCGTCCCGAGAACGCGAGTGCGTTCCATTTACTGAGATACGCCCAAATAATAAAGCTATTCCGGGGAGAGGCAGGGCGGCGAAGGGGCCGATGATCGGGCCGGGTGGGCCGAGCGGGATGGAAAGTGGTCGGGCCTCAACCTGGTCGGGCTTTGCACCTGGACAGCTGCATGAGCCCGCCGGGGCACAACCCCCCTCTCCCTCTCCGCGAGGACGACGCGAGGCCTTGCCGCGGGC
>NW_026267445.1:212448-214569 GCF_000697945.3 Frankliniella occidentalis
CCCCCGCGCCCCCTCCTGCCGCACCCCGCCACGCCGCGCCACGCCCCGCCACGCCCCGTCGAGAAGCCGAGCGTGTGCCTTGGCATGCAGTCAAGCCGGTCCCCCGCCCGCCCCGCTTCCTCCTCCTCCTCCACCTCCTTACTCCCAGCCTCTCGCGTCGTTGGTCCAGCAGATCCGATCACCGCGAACGGGCCACGGCGGGGCGGTGCGTGGCGTGGCGGGGCGCGGTGGGGCGGGGCGTGGCGGGGCGTGGCGGCGCGAGTCCAACGAGTTAGCACAGCTACACATCGTACACACCTGTTGCAGCCCCGCCGCGCCCCGCCGCGCCCCGCGCTCCTCCTGGCGACCTCCAGCGCCGTGCCGACCCTGCCGACCGCCCAAGCTATATGACCCCTCTCCTCCCCCCGCCAGTGAACGGCCGCGAGCGCAAAGTCCCTCGTCCTTGTCAGCAATCAAATGGTATAAATCAAAATCATCGACGGCGCTGCCAAAAATGTGTTCCATGGCGGTCCTCCAGCGGCTAGTGCTGTCCTGTCCCCCCGGGGCCGGGCCGGGCCCACCTGGCGGGCGGCCTTGCTCCCGGGCGTGCACCCCGCCGATCACTCCCGACCCACCTCCGCAGGTCTCCTCTGTCCTCTGCCCCCCCCCCCCCCCCCCGTGCAACTCCGTCGCAAGAAAGGGGTGGGAGGGGCGAGGCGCGGGTTCAACATTTGAACTCTAGCTCTATTTCTTGCTAGTCCCCTGTCAAAAATCACACAGTCTCTACAACGGGTAAAGGTGGCAAATTATTGACCAAAAACTCGTGTAACTCCATTCCACGAGACTAGTGGGCCTTTTTTTGATGTTTGTGGTGGTGTTGCTGAGGTGTCCATAACATTTTTTCCATGTATCGGGCAGTCTTTGCAGTATTTGCACTAATTGTAACCTGTTTTTTCACATAGATCGGTGACTCTCACCGCGGACTAGGCGCACGAAAAATGTACACAAAAATGTGGGCGAGGGGTCAAAGTGTAGACAAGTAGCGCCCTTTCCAGCCGGGAGCGTCACTGGCGCTCTAGACAGGCCCCACCCTTTATCGGTCTGGAGGCCGGCGCCGGCGCCCGTCCTCATAGAAGCAGCCGGGAGAAACAGCTGTCTGCTGTCACGCCGGCCCACGGGGGAATTTCCTCCAGGAGTCGATGATACGAACTGGCAGTCGCATTCCACGAGGACGACGGACGTCGACGCAGCTTGCGGGGACTCTCGACGTGAACTAAACCCTTGCTGCCTCTTTGTTTCAGAATGGCTTCGTGGAGTGCCAGGCCGAGCGTTGCCCGGCGCAGCAAGGGTGCTACCTCCTGCTCAACACGCCGAGGGACTCCTGCTGCAGCGTCTGCAAAGGTATACTGCGTGCGCACCGCCGGGGCCCGCCACCACCAGAGCCCCCCGCAGCTGTGGAGGCCCACCCCCCACCCGTGCAACCGGATATCAATCCCGATTAGGATCCGCGTGCTGGGATCTGGACAACCGGGATGCTGTCATTACGTCTGTCTTCTCTTTTTTTACGTCCGTCTGGAATGTCACCATCAGCTGGACCCGAAAAATAACGACCTGCCCCCAAAGCAGGACCGTGGCCGGCGCGCCGCGTCGTCGCGTCCCTGGCGGCAGCCCGCCCTTGGGCCGCCCGGTCCGGCCCGGCCCGGCCCGGCCCTGCCGGGGTGACAGCCGCGGAGCCTGACGCGCGTCTACGAATTTGAAAATCATAAAAATACGCGGCATCAATTTTCAAAGTCCAAAACAGTCCCGTGTTTATTGGCTATAAGGCAGTTGTATCCATGCGGAGACGTGAGCAGCGGGCTGGGCGGGACCCACTCTCCCTCTCCCTCTGCGCCTCTCTCGCCCCTTCTCTGTCTCACTCTCTCTCCATTTCGCCGGGCTGTGCTGCGGCGCGGCTGGCGCGGCTGGCGCCGGGGGCCATGCGCGTGGCACGGGCCAGGCCAGTCCTGGAGCCGCTGCTGGAGGCTGGCCGCTGGAGCGCTGGAGACTGGCCCCAGTCACTGGAGCCATACGCGTGGGCCGGCAAGTGGTTATTGCTGGAGCTGGTCCCAGCCCCAGCGGTCGTGGCGTGGCTCTCCCCCCCCC
>NW_026267445.1:214619-216889 GCF_000697945.3 Frankliniella occidentalis
CCCTCCCTCCCCTCACTTCCCGGATCAGGTCACGGGTTGGACACCTGTGCGTCGTGAGATATGGCCGTGCCCTTTTATACAAGGGTGGTGCCTGAGCTCATTATTGCATCCCAAACATAAAAAGCGTTTTTAATTTATTGCTGATATTTTAGCGAGCTCCATCCTCCAGCCTCCTCTCTGATTATTGCGCTCCTCGGCGAGGGGCATATCATTACCCTCTCAGCTCCTCCTTAAACTGCAATACACACGAGGCATTGGGTCAGACTGCATCTCAACGATATACGGTCCATTTCGTCGTAGGCGCGCGCGACCATCCAACTTGTTTCGGCTTCTTGAAATTTCTCGGCGTTAAATTCTTTTCCAGTTCCAACTGGTTCCCCTCCCGCCCCGCCGCGCCCCTCCGCTCGCGAGGCGCCCGCCGCCGCCGCCGTGGTGCCGTGCCGTGGTCGTCAGCTTCCAGCCATCAGGATGAGGTTATCTCGTTTTAGTATCGCCTTAGACAGAAAAGAATGCGGCTTGGCTTGAGTCTGAAAGCTGAATCAGATTATCCCGTTCCGATCCAATGTGCACACGTGTGGGGACATCCTGCTCGAAGCTGGTGATGTCGCGCGGCGACGCGAGGCGAGGCGCGACTGGACGACTGGACCCGGGCCGGACCCGCGGCCGGCGCCGCGCTGTCGCCCCAAACTCCCGCCAAAATAAAACGTTTGCCTGACTTGACTGTCCTTTCTTGTTGTCCGCCACCAGGCTGCGAGTATATGGGCAGGACCTACGCGAGCGGCGAGGAGTGGAAGGACCCTAGCAACCCGTGCCGCGTCTTCTACTGCAAGGCGGGGGTGGTCACCGAGTCCGAGGAGGTCTGCTACGTGCCGTGCCCCCAGTCGCTGCCGCCCGAGCCGGGCCAGTGCTGCCGGACCTGCCCAAGTGAGTGAGGGTGGTAGAGCCGAGTGCTCTGCATCACTAAAAGCTGCAGGTGAAACCCGCCGTTAGCTTTTAACAGTGTGGAAGACTACAAACCTTGTTTCTGTTTTCAGCGTGCCCGATGAGTGAGAAGGACCGCGACAGGGACAGCAGGTCCGTGACGCTGGCCGAGGACCCGTGCGTCAGCTGCCAGTGCCGCGGCGGCCGGCTGGCCTGCTCCAAGAAGGCCTGCCCCGTGCTCAACTGCCCCCAGTCCACCATCGAGCACCTGCCCGGACAGTGCTGCCCCGTCTGCAAAGGTGAGGCCGGGGAGGTCGAGAAGGGCCCGGGGCCTATGGCAGGCGCACGCGCTCGACCCCATCCTCGGCGTCGTGATGGCCGCTGGGCCTAGGCCAGACCACGTCGCCTCCCCGCTGCGAGGCACAACCCCTGGGCGCGAGAGAGAGAGCGCCGCTGCCCGCAGTCTGCGTGACAGAGACGGCCCGCCCTGCCCCCTCCGCCCCAATTGACTGCCGCCCTCTGAATGGCGGGTAATTTGATCAGGCCGTGTGTCTCTGGCGGGGCGCGCCCAGGCGGAGGGGAGCGGGGCCGCCCGTCTGGAATGCGTCTTCCTCCCTTCCGGCATATTTCATCATCTTTATCGGACCATCTCCCCGCGACGTGGCCGTCAACAAGGACCCTCCCGGGCCTGGACCGCTGCGGAGGCTGGAGTTTGCCAGAGCGATACTCACGACCTTCTCTCTCTCTATTTTCTCTCCACAGGCAGCCGGCGCCTGATCTACGAGCTGCCGACGGGCAGCTGTCTGCTCGGCACCGAGATGAAGGCCTCCGGGAGGTCGTTCCACGTGGACCACTGCACGACCTGCGCCTGCGTCAACGGCACGTCGCTCTGCCGCCGGCCGTCGTGTCCGGCGCTGGACTGCCCCGCCGAGCAGCAGGTGACGGCGCCGGGCCAGTGCTGCTCCACCTGCACGCCCGCGCTCGAGAGCAGGGCCGCCTGCACGCTCAGCGGCCAGACCTACCAGGTGAGTAAGGAGCGTGGAGGAGCGCACGGCGGCGCGGCACCCGCGGCGGCCTCGGCCTCGGGGCGCCTGGGGCTGCGCAGGTAGGCCGACCCGCCTGACACCGGTGGGCGCCGGGATGACTACCCAGCGGGGTGCACGGGGACCTCAGCGCTCCGCCGGGCCGAGGCTTTTAGCGATGCAGGGAATATCACACCGCAAGTTCAGGGCGCTCAATATGAGGACTAGGCCCGGTCGGCAGCATGTAGGGAGGCTTCCGGCTGCGGACGGGTGCCGCTCGGCCAGGCCAGCCGTACGGTGTGCATGTGAACGTGTGTGTGTGTAGGG
>NW_026267445.1:216964-234096 GCF_000697945.3 Frankliniella occidentalis
GGTGGAGGGCTCCTCTGATTGGGTTGTGTTTGAATACACTCGTTAGCGGCAACACGCGCTGCTTCGGGGCGGACGGGGCGCGGACCGGACGCAAGCGACAGCGGTTGTAGCGGCGCGGCCCGGCAGCAGGGCACAAGGAAGAAGAAGAGGAGGAAGTGGAGGAGAAGGAGGAGAAGGAGGAGGAGGAGGAGGAGGAGGAGTAAAGCAACAGCCAGCAGGGCTGCGGGACTGCGGGTCGGGTCGAGCTGGGGGGGACCAGGCTGCCAACAGGGAGCCCACACAAAAATAACAGCAATAAACAAATGATGAAGATATGTATGAAGATGCATTATAATAATGGGGAGGCGGTGGGGGGGGGGTGCACGATAATAGTAAATAAGTTGTTGCCTGTCTCATTGTGTGGCGGCGGCGGAGGCTGCCAGACGGCGTGGAGGGGCTCGGAGGGGGCTTGGTTTGCGGCTTCTCCAATGCGGATGGAAATGGTTTCCAGGTACTCGCGGCGGAACGGAGCGCAGCGCGACGGCACGCAAATAATGCCATGCGCCGCCGCCGCAGCAGCAGCAGCTTTCTGTGAAACACGAGACGGAATATACTGAAAATACGCCGAATGTCTCCGGCGCGATGATTGTGTTACCTGTTTGTTTCTCCTTGTTATTAAATGATTACAAGGCGACGGTGCGTGTGTTGCAGGACGGACAGCAGTGGCGGCTGGGCCCGTGCAAGTGGTGCATGTGCTCCGGGGGCGTGGCGCGGTGCACGGTGGAGCGGTGCCCGACGCAGCAGCAGTGCCCGCCGCACCAGCGCCTGCAGCAGGTGGACGGCGAGTGCTGCCCCAAGTGCGTCGACACGGACGGCGTGTGCGCCGTGTTCGGCGACCCGCACTACCGCACGTTCGACGGCAAGTTCTTCAGCTTCCAAGGCTCGTGCAAGTACCAGCTGGCCGCCGACTGCGTCGACCACAAGTTCTCGATCCGCGTCACCAACGACGCCCGCGCCACCAAGACGTCGTCCTGGACCAAGACGGTGTCCATCAAGGTGAGGATCGCGAGCCCCTCTGGGGAGCCCGCTGGGCGGCTGGCGCGGCCACCCCTCGGCGCCCCGACTTGACCACGCCCAATGTCCCCTGTGCAGGTCGGCAGCGTTAAGGTGAACCTCGGTCAGCGCCTCCGCGTCAAGGTGAACGGGGTCCGCATCACGCCGCCCTTCCGCCTGGCCGGCACGCCCGGGAACGCGTCGGGCGGCGGCCTGCCCGGGGTGGACGCGAGCAGCGAGGTGACGGTGGAGCGGCGCGAGGACACGGTCCTCGTCACGACGGGCGTGGGCGTCAAGGTGACCTGGGACGGCAACTCGTTCCTGGAGGTGTCCGTGCCCACCTCGTTCAAGAACAAGCTGTGCGGCCTGTGCGGCAACTACAACTCGCTGGCCCGCGACGACCTGGCCACGCGGCGCGGCCGCCTCGCCGCCGACGTGGAGAGGTTCGCGGCCTCGTGGCGCGTGGGCGGGCGGCACGCGTGCGCGCGGCCGGGGCTGGCCGGGCTGGGGCTCGGCCCCGGCAGGCCCGGGGGCCGCCAGCATCACCAGGACGCGCCGCCCGCCTGCCTGCGCCTCAGCAGCACCAGGAGGATCCGCGACTACCGACGCTGCAAACCCCTCATGGGCGACCCCTTCGCGGCCTGCCACAAGAAGGTCAACGCCGAGATGTACTTCAAGTGAGTATCGCGTTAGCCGCGGGCCGACTGATTTGCTCCGCCTGCACCGTGCACGCACGCGTGCTTGAGGGAGAGTCTAACAACGGAAGCCGGCGAATTGGCCACTATGCGGCGGTGTTCGCCGTTCTCATAGCGCCTTGTGGGCAGGCAGCCACTGCGGGGTGGCCTACCCCACGTTTCGCAGGCGCCAAGTTCACGTTGTTCGCCGTATGGACCCGAGTTGGACGAACGTAAATGCTTTCGAGGTACCCCGAAACCCCAGTTTCAGAGGAAGTTATGTAAATTTAAACTTGCCTTACACCGGCCACCGGCCCTACAACATTCGGGTCGTGCCGCATGCATAGGGTTCATTTCATTGTTTCAAATCCTGGGGATGAGGGAACTGGTGCATAATTGGCTCAAAATTAAAACGGATAAAAACGATCCGGACCCTTATTACCGCACCCATCGTATCCGGATGGACCTAGTTGAAAACCAAGTTTTCAGAAGAAACTTGTCCGATAGGGGTGATGGGGGTAGTGGACATTTGATCTCTAAAGGTGGCGTTCAAGTCCCTCAACGGCTGCAATGAAGGTGTAGTCTAACTCTCTTGTCGTTTGTTCTGATTGCAGGTCGTGCCTATTGGACATGTGCGAGTGCCCGTCGGGCCGCTGCTACTGCGAGGCCTTTACGGCGTACGCGTACGAGTGTCGGCGGGCCGGGGCGGCCCTGGGCGACTGGCGGGCGGCCACGGGCTGCGTGGCGGGCTGGGCGGAGGAGTCGAGGGTGCCCATCGGGCCACCCTTCCCGCCGCACCAGCGGCCCAGGGGCGGCCACCACCACGGTGGCCGGGGAGGAAACCGGGGAGGCGGCGGCGGCGGTGGTGGCGGCGGCAAGGGGGGCGGCGCGCGTGCCCACACCAGCAGCACGACGAGCAGTAGCTTCCCGCGGGTGGCGCAGCTTCAGCACCTGACGGGACTGTCCGGTCTGCGTCTGCCGCAGCCCGGAGCCTCCAGGCCGCCACCCCCAACATTGCACTGAAACTCTCTAGTCTCCATCGCCATCCTCCTCAACACCCCGCCACGCCCCGCCACGCCTCGCCCGCCCCGCAGGCCATCGATCTCTGTAGAAGGCGAAGAACTCCAGGACCTGGCCCAACGCGGCGGGGCGAGGCAGCGCGAGGACTCACTTGTCTGGACGGTGCGTTCTCGGCCGACAGTTCTCTCCCTCGCGGGTGCCGCGCCCGTTCAGTTTCTCATCTCTGTCTGTTCCCCACCCAGGCCGGGCGCACTGCTCCGGAGGCTGCTCCGGGCCGCGGCGGCCAGCGCGGCGGCGGCGGCCAACGGGACGGAGAAACGTCATCCCGCCGCGGAGAGGCGTTGCGTTCATCTCGCATTCTTCGCGTTCCAGCCGATGCAAAACAACTCACCGTGCTCCGCCGTGCTCCGGAGACCACCTGGTGGGCAGCCTCCGGCCGCGCCCCGCCCCGCTGGTCCGCGCCGCGCCGGCCCGCGCCGGGCCCCCCGCCGAGCTGCACGGGCGTCGCGACGCGTGGTCGGGCCGAGCGGCCGGCCGGCTGACCCTTTGCCCGCCCGCCGGCGGAGAGGCGACGCGCCAGTCTGGACCCCTCGCTCTCGTCGGAATGCCCCGCTGGCCCCGGGCCGCTGCGTCTCCTTGCACAACTTGTCTATTATGCAACAACGACAAGGATACGCGGGTCGCCCGGGCCACGGCGCGGCGCGCGACAGGATGAGCGGACGGCGCCGCGCCCAGCCCGGGGAGACTTCAATTAAAAGGTGAAAAGACGAAAACCTCGACGACGGGGAATGCCGCGCGCGCCACGCCCCGGCCGGCTTCGTCTTCCTCATCCGCTCGATCACCAGCCGACATGACTCTTTCGAGTTCGACCACCGCGAGTGCGGGTTGTATTATGTATTGTATTCAGAACCCTGCTGCATACTGCATTATCAAATTAATTCGCAAAAGCAAGTCCAAGTCATTATTGTTAATAAGTTAAATTAAATAATCTACCGTACTATGAGATTGATGCATATTAAACAATTTTGTGACGACAGAGTATTATTACTATTAAGGATTCATGTATTTTATTGTAATCAAGTCAAATTGTTCAATGTGTATACTGGATTTATAAGTAATGTGTTTGCATGAGTTGAGTCATAAGTTTAGCATTAACTGAGGCATAGCACTTGTCATTGACACAATGAAATTTGTAACTGGTATTGCATTCATTGCACTTTCAGGGACAAGACAGCAAAACACAGATCAAATAACTGAAAGGACTTTTATTTAGGACTTGTGCTATGTGCTCTTGCTGTATCGCAATCAAGGATCTCGTTACCGCATTTTACATTAGGATATTGAAAAAAAAAATTGTATATATTACTTGGCACTGTACATATTGAGTAGAGCTAGCGTTTTGTCATTTAAAAAGAAAAGATTTGTTCCTATAGCATAATGAAATGTGTGCCATTAGGTCTGACAGTATAATAAACAGCCCTTCTGCAGATAAATTAGCTACGCACATTTTTTTTGGACATCATTGGAATTTACATGAAGAGAAATGAGAATACATAAAGTTCCTTGTATTCAGAAATAAAAAAAAAAATCATCAGAAATATCAAGCAGGGGTTTAGAACAATACTGACTTGACACTAACACCGGGAGATCATTAACGTCTAAAGGAAAAGAAATAAGAACACAACTTACAAATGATCGGCACTAACTACTCATGCTTTCATGCTAGAAGAATAAAAAAGTATTTCCTTTTCACATAGACAAGCTTCCGGCAGACTTAAAAAATGTGTGCTAGACAACTATTAAAATTCTAGGACTAAATAAAAACATTTTGTAACAAGGATTCAACAAAACTGAGGTCATTGTTGCACTAAAAGGTACTTCTTTCCAAAATTTAACTTAAAGAATGATACATTGAATAAATAGTTGCTGAGATTGATGAGAGGTCTCATTTGTATAACAAACACGCAGTCTTACAAATAAGGGGAACACTAACATACAGCTGGTTTGATTAAACAGGATAGAATTCACATTTAATTTCTTACAAGATGATGTTCACTTCAGTTAGATGGAGGAATTAATGGAAAATTAGTTAACAATATGGTAATTATCAGGCAAATGTGTAACAATGATCCATGAATCTCTTCGATGATACCACCTCAAAGACAGGTCCACAAGGTCCATATTGTGAAGTTTATTTCCTGTTTAGTTGGAAACGTTCAGTTAGAATTAGCAGTGAAAACAAAAGAACAGTTAAACTTCTTTAAGGAATTCAAAACTTACTTATGCTTTTTTGAGCTCCGACGATCGCGACTGTCGTCTCTCGGACGCTTGCTGCTGCTACTGCTGCTGCTTTTTTTAGGGCTGAAAAATAAATAAATAGGTTGTCACAACAAATGTATGACATACGTAATGTATCCCAACATATTACAACATTCTGAAATATCAATCCCATTTTTTCGGCCACAGAAATATGACATGCAATTATGCAATTTATCTACCAACCCAGAGACCTGATCAGATCCTTGTCAAAAGTAAACAAGGACCAGAAATAAAAACTGCAAACATGGATCCCTCCTCAAAAATGATAAGGCAAAAACTACCGGCTATGGAAAATGACAGAGCAGAAGGAAAAGCAAAGGAAATACAAGTGTGATAGTCATTGCAATGAGGAATACCTGCTATGTTTAGATGAACGAGATGATTTGCTGTCTCTTCCCTTGTCCCTGCTGAATAAGACGAAAGGAAAAAGAAATTGTCAGGAACCCAACATGGAATTACAAAAGAATGAACCACATGCAGCAAGGCAACTTCAGGGTACACCAAGTTAGGTAAGGAATATGCTACCTTTCCACCCACTTTCAAGATAAGAACAGTGACATTCAGACAACACCCAACCATCTACCTACATTCTTTCAGTTGATACAAACACATGGAAAGTCTACTTTAAAATTAAGGAACCTCAGCACCGATGACCAACTAATGGTACAGAAAACACCAACCATAGATTTCTTTAAAAATTTAAGAGCATTAAAAAATAATTTACCTATGTTTGCTTGATTTGTGGTTACTACTGCTTGAACTCTTGTGTTTAGATGAAGAGTGCCTATAATAATAATAATACAGACAATGACAAGTAAATTAAAAAGCAAAATGTACACAGAAACAATTCAAAGAAATCATGGGAAATTACCTGTCCCTATCATTATGCTTTGATTTTTTATCAGGCGAGCGGTGGCTTTCCCTGTGTGAGCCTTTCTTGTTCTTTTTGTCAGCATATTCGTCTTTAAAATCTAGGCGCTCCTTATCTTCCTCAGCAGCCTCTCTCTCAAGGTCCGACCAATCTTTACCAGACTCTTCTGAGCTTCCAAGCTCCTCTTCTAAAAAATCAGTAACAGTCACAGATATTTAAAACTTAATGTAATATACTTACAGTACAACACAGAGAACAAAATTAACGAACCTTCACTGTCAGAATCTTCTGATGCCTCAGAATACTCAGAATCATCATCTGAGTCCTCGTCAGAATCCACATCAGTGGGCTGCATACACACCATTATTAAAACAAATAACAGTAAGTAAAAGAGAAAAAAAGAAAAAAAGATTCAACAAAAAGCACAAATTATGGTCTTATACAGTACCTGATAGGCATCATCCTCTGACACTTCCTCATCTTCTGCGGCTCCTTCCTCTTCATCACTCTCTGGGTCAAGGAAAGTCCACCCACCACTTTCAAAGAACCCAGCAGGGTCATCAGTGATGGTTTTCATAATCTTTGACCAGTTGAGGGACTGGATGCCTTCTGAGTACCGAATATCACATGAGCTACAGAGATAAAAAGGAACAAAGTAGTAAAAACTTCATCACAAGGCACACAAAGAATGTTCAGGAATTTAAAATGATACAGTGTAACAAATGCTTGTGGCGACTTACTTTAACCACTCTTTGACATGATCCAGCATGTTCATGGGAATGGCGTTCACCATAACAACCTTTTTACTATAATCCTTAAAGACAAATATCATGTCAAAATTTTTTAAGTGGAATTGAACTCTTTCAAAATGAACAAGCTCCACATCTTCAAGGGTGACAACAAATGGAGGCTAAAAGAAATATCATATGCACATTAAGTCACACTGAAAATGATTGAAAAAGGTTTAAAGATTAAGTCTTAAACAGCTAATAAGTAGTCCTACCCATTCAGTGAGATTGACAAGAGATCCACTAGTAGGTTGCAATAGAACAGTGCTTCTGTATGGCGCACCAGGGAAGCCCAATTCTCTGAAAGGAGTATCAAATTCGATTTCCTGCTTAGTAAGGGCTTCAACTTTTTCACAAAAGCTCTTGAAAGCTGTCTTTAATTTGTGACGAAGTTCTCTTTCTGCTTGCTCAGCAGCTAAGTCATCTCTGTCATGCATGTGTTGATGCTTCCCTAAATCTGTTGTGATTTCACCCACTTCTGTATAGAATTGTACATCAACATGTTTTTTCTTGCCAAACATTATGGCATGCTGAAAGGGAGAAAGTATGCATGAGTGCTGGTTGATGAAATTAAATCAAATCATAGGGTACCTATAAACAATATTAAACTCAAACCTTTAGGTGGAAATGTAACAAAATAATCATTTCACCATCACATGGTTGAAAGAATGCATTCTTGATGTTGTTATAAAGAATGTCTACTTTGTCCCCACGGACAGAGGTAAAGCGAAAACCATTGGCATGAGCCTCTAATGAACCTGAGCACAGAAGTAGAAGTAGAAGCCTATTAATACAATAAAATACAGAAAAAAAGGATTGTAATAAAACTGTCTATGGCTTACCTGTCATTCTCTTTGTAACAATGTTTGGCCGAATATAAAGGTCTTTGAGTTTTGGGTTACCCTTGTTGTTGGTGGGAACCAAGGTATCTTGTTTCACAAGATCTTCTTTTTCCCTCTCCTCGGCTTCACGATTCTTAAACTTTTTCTGAACTTCTTTGATAAGTCTAAAAGCAGTGTTAAGATTTGAAGATGGTGCTGACAGTTCACCAGGTTCCTTAGTATTAATACTTCGGTAAGTGCTATATAGGGGAAGAAAGAAAGTGTGTCATAAGTTTCTCTTGAAAATTTAAAGATCAGCACATCTTTTAGGAACAAGCATAAATATTTACACTTCTTTCAGGAATGTAGCATCAGGTTGAGGATATGAACCTCCTTCATTACGGCCCATAGTTGCACCAGGATGGAAGAAATTAACACGAAGGTACGTGTAGTCACCCTCTACAGATTGGGATATATTCTTGATGGTGGAAATGTGAAACGGAACAGGTATACCGAAAACTGGCAAAATTACAGTTTCGTACTTCCGATCTGAAGTTTAAAAACATGGTGTTAACCAAAGCATTGAATGTAGGCTTGTAAGTAAGTCTACAGCATTCTAGTAAAATTTTAAGTCCTTACCAACATAAATTTTTAATTCACGAACTTCTGGTTCATTAGGCATCTGACTGCGGGTCTTGTAAGAGACAGTAGATTTGCGAACCTTTTCTTTTTCTTTACCCTCTCCTTGCTGAGCCATTCGAGCACGAGCTGCTTCATTGATTGCTTGGGCAAGCTCTTTCTGATGCTGTTTCCGTTTCTCTTCAGAGGAAGAATCAGTCTACAGCAGATAAATGCGTTGATTAGAAAACCATAAGAAAAGGTTGAAAAATTAATAAAATACATAATTACAAAACTAACCCTAAGCTTTGAATCAAGAACTGCTGTTCTTCTACCTCTTCCTACAAGAGGCTCTTGCTTTTGCTCTTGCTCCTTATCACCTTCATCATCATCATCATCTTCATTTTCATCTTTCAAAAAGATTCCAACATTATTGATTTTCTTCTTCAGCAGAGTAAGAATAGTAGCTGGTTGGCCCTGAGAACAGTCATTTGAATTATAAAGCTTGATCTATACTTACAAACAGTAACAACAATAACTTTATTAAACATACTTACATCATTTACAACAACGGTGTCACCAATAAATAGAGCATAAGTTTTACTCTCTTTGTCAGAAGCTTCTTTGTTGGTCAAGCCAGACAGACCAACATTTACATTGAAAACTGTGCCCTTCTTGACAACAGCTGCAGTTTTAGGCCCAATGGTCAGAGAACTTTCACGAAATTCAATGCCCATAGCAAAACCAAAAGTTTTCGTAAGTTTATCCACAAATTCTGGTTTTTCTTTCTTTACAAATGATAACACTGACTCATACACATCTGACAGTTTTGATCCAGCAACCAGAGCTTTCAGAATCTCTTCTTCTACACTCACTAAGAAGTTGTAGTTGGCTTGCATTGCGTCAGGTGGGTTCACCATGAATGTCCGTACAATATTTGAACAATAGGACTTGTAACGAGCACCCAAAGAGCAAACAATAACGCCAAAGTGAAGCAGATTTTTATCACTGAATGAGATAAAGAAAAAATAAATTTTAACTTGGAAAAATACAGACAGGCTACAGTTACCAGAAAAAACACAACAAAACTCAATTACCTTGTGACACTGAATTTCAGAGCATAGTTTCCACCAGACTGAATAATAGCTGGGTAGCATGTATCAACCTGACCGGTATCAACACCAGTCACATATTTTTTGTCTGTCATGGCATGATCCACACCTTCTGACAGTTTCATGTGTTTTACTTTCTACAATTGCAACAGAATTGATAGATATTTTAAACTGTATTTAAAATAAATGGAATTGGTTAAATTTAAGTTAACCCACCTTGTCAGAATCAATAATATCCATTAGTTGATCCTTGAGATACTTGGTAAAGACATCCATTGTGACGTTGCTAGCTTTCTTCAAAATGGCAAGCTCAGAATCCTCCTTAGGCGCCATGACCAATGCAACAGCAGCACTTACATCAACCTAGGGGTAAAATTAAAAGTGGTAATATGAATTTTTCAATATGATATGCATTTAGAAAAATATGACACAAGATCTTACAGTTTCAAAACTCTCTTTTTTGAGCATACTCCGCCACATATCTGCAAAAGCACCTGGATAGTTCTCTTTACCAAAAAGCCCAACAGTCTTTCCACTTTTACTCTTCTTTATTTCTTCAATGAGCTTTTTCATATGGTTCTTGTCCACATCTCCCTGTAAACACATTAATATGAGGGTTATTTGCGCTAAGTTTTCAGTAAATGAATGAGTAAGGGGTAAGTATAATTGGAATACATATTACCTTATCTCGTGTAAGAAGCTTTACGGGAGGAACATTGTTCTCATCCTTATTAGCCTCAATCTGACGTAAAAATTCAATTTTCTTTTTGCTCGACAAAAAGTGAATAGCCTCAGATGTCAGGATCATGATGGTGTCTTTGAGTTCATACCCCAAAAGCCATGTCTAACACCAAAAACAATTTTTTTTAAGTTTAAGAATATGTACAATGTATTAACATATTTCAGAAATTGAAATGAATGAATGATGATACCTGTAGTGCTGATGATTTGCTGTACATAATATCGTCGTTTTCACCAACTGCTGACACCAAAGCATCCATTTTGCCAAAGCCATCGTCATTACCACCTTCGGCGTCCTGAAAGATAAAAAAAAGACACGAATAAGATATGATAAAATAGAATCTGCCAATTAAAATTTACGTGACGGCTGCATGTTGTTCCTACAATTGGGCACAGTTATAACACAGATTGAGAGAGAGTTGTGAATGTAGTTTATGAGGCCAAGAATTTAAAGAAATGGTTTGGCGAGCAGGGCTAAGTGTCTGTAGACTGTGACATTCATGTAGGCTAAAATGGAAGGTTTGTATCACAGAGAAATCAATCCCCCTGCAATTGTGCAATACACACTTCTGGGGAATAATTCACTAACAAGAGCTAACGAGAACTGTGGGGATGCAATGAACCGCAAAACGAAAAACGAAGAGGCACGAGAGAGTTTTAGTCGTGGCGAGTATAATGAAACGATCCTAATATAAGAAACGCAGTGAAGACAAGCCAATAACATAACCCGGCATTACACTTATCTAAGACAATGAATATCTTCGGACGGGCAAATGCACTCACTAGAAGCTCAACGATTAGAAAGTAAAAGATCCACATTCTCGACGAAATGTTGTACTTCAAAACCAAGACAAATAGAATTATTCCAGGCTTTAGCCTACCTTCCACGCCGAGTACAGCTTCCTCATACGCCGGAAAAACGTATCCTTGTCTAAAGTGGTGCTAGACATTTTGACAGCGATTAGGAGCAATTTTTCGCAGCACAAAGATTCCGGGTTGCCCTCTGCTTACTCCCGGAGCACTGCAATCATTTCTTTCGACAATACTCAGTACTTATTTGAAGTCGTTCCAACACCTAGCGAGCGTACAAACAATAACATGGCGGGAACATAGCGGATTTCAGCAGCACAGATATCAGAAACGAAGAGGCGCAACTCTCGGATTCTCATCCCACGACTACTACCACGTGTTGTTCAACGCTCGTGGAAGCTTCGTACAGCTTTGAATGAACTTGATTCTAGAAAACCTTTAAACCTTCGCACTCCTTCGATAATTTTCAGAGAAATATTACATCAATTCTAAATTGCAGAGTTGCGCAATGAGAGAAATGAAAAGTGTTCAGTCTGAGTAAGACTGCCATACGCCGTAAGGGGCGCTAGTGTCTCGTCGTGTCTAAACCCCGCAGAACCAAATTTCTCCTTAAAATAAATTTGGTTCGAGAAGATCAAGGCATCAAGGCGATCCAGGAAAAAATCCAAACTATATAAGGTGTTGTGTCCAATCAGTGTACGTTTTGAACTAGCACGTTTCTTGTGAAGAGAAGTGCCCCGTTTCGACACATAATCTAAACTATTCATTCCTACAGTTGGCTAGATGGTACTAGACACAGCGCGGGCTGAGTCCGAGTTCTATTTATTTACGTTTTCTATCTATTAACCTCTTTGGCTCTTAGTGACTTTATTAAAAGACAAACAAATAATATTTAATCAATGAATGGATTCATTATCAGTGATGGAACGTACTCAGTGCCCGCCTTTACCCCAACTCAAGATCTTAAGCTGGAATATAAATGGCATTAGGACTGTGAAAAATTTGAAAGGGATGCTTGATGATCTAGATGCTGACATTATTTGCTTGCAAGAGACTAAAGTAACTCGTAAGTCAAATATAAATTGTCAACTTCCCTCCTACTCTTCAATGTTTTCTCTGATGTTTTTATTTTCATTTTGTAGGTGACATGATTGATGAGCCAACTGCCTTAGTCGAGGGTTACAATGCTTATTTCTCATTTTCTCGAGGGCGAAGTGGATATTCAGGTAGCTGATTCAGATTTTATTCTTTTTACTAATTTTCTTAAATAAGTGCTCTTAAACAATTTCTTATCCAGGTGTTGCTACCTATTGTCGAGAAAGAGCTACACCAACTCTTGCTGAGGAAGGTCTGAGTGGTACTTCCTTAATTTCTAAGAATCAATCAGATAATGTAGGCTGTTTAGGTGACGTAGAAATACAATTTTCTCCTCAAGAACTAAAGAGATTAGATAGCGAAGGACGAACAGTTATAACCCAACACAAATTTAAAGTAATTGTCTTTGTTTTATTGTACAGTGTTAGCTACTTTTGTCCTTAGTTTCCAATAATTCATTTTATGTCATTTTTCATGTCATTTTAGAGGAATGATGGATCTGATGGCTTGTTAACAATCTTCAATGTTTACTGCCCTCGAGCTGACCCTGAGAGACCTGATAGGCTGGATTTTAAGTTACATTTTAACAAACTCTTGGAAACTCGTGTAGCTGCAGTGAAGCAAAGTGGGTCTCTTGTTATGGTTGTTGGAGATATCAACATAAGTCATAGACAGATTGATAGATGCGAAAATGTTGATGAGGTAATGATTTCTTTTCTTTTAATTGTTCCTGAACTGTAGATTTAGACTATGTGATAATTTTCTATCTCTTTTTCAGGTTGAGTTTGAGGAAAACCCTTCAAGGCAATGGCTAAATTCATTCCTTATTGACAGCTTACAAGGTGAAACATCCAAGACGTTCAAAGGAGAAGATGCGACTGAGTCCAAGTTAATTGACTCTTTTCGATACTTTTACCCTCATAGGGAAAATTCCTTCACATGCTGGAATACAAAAATAAATGCAAGAGCTACCAACTATGGTTCACGCATTGACTACATTTTTGTGGATAAAATTCTTGTTCAAAATATGGTAGACTCTCTAGTTCTGAGTGAAGTTGAGGGAAGTGATCATTGTCCAGTAATGGGAATTTTTAACTTAGAGCCTGTCAAGTCTATGAAGTGCCCATCAGCCTGTACCAAAAATTTTCCTGAATTTACCGGGATTCAACAAAAACTATCTTCGTTTTTTACCAAAAAATCAGAGTGCCAGCCTGACTTAGAACTTAATCATGAACAAAAGAAAAGAAAGAATGTGGATTGTGACAGTAATACTTCTGACCTTAAATTAGGATGCATTTCTAAAAAACTTAAAACTCAAAGCAGTGTCACCCAAAAGCAGATATCAAGTTTTTTTCAAAAAGCCTCCATATCGGAGACTGAAAAGAATGATGGTGATACAGAAACTTCTGGATGTCAGTCAATGTCCTCAGTAAAATTTACCTCTGAAAAGGAAGAAGACATTCACATTGAAAATATTGCTGAGAAAGTAGAAAAGAGTTCATTAGCCGCTTCAGCATGGCGAAATATGCTAACTGGACCTCGTCCATTACCTTTGTGTAAGGGTCATAAAGAACCATGTGTGGAGAGGACGGTGAAGAAAAAAGGACCAAACTTCAATCGAAAATTCCATGCTTGTGCCAGAGGTGAAGGAAGCAAAACAGATCCGAGAGCTCGTTGTGACCATTTTGAGTGGGCAGCTAAAAAGTAGTAGGTGAGTGGATGTTTTGATGCTCATTTCTAAAGGAAACAAAATTCCAGTTTACTATTATCATCAACACATTTTGCTGTGCGTGAAGGGACAAAAGGGTGAAGCAACAAGATAATACAGTAGTTAGGTTTTTGATACTATGTATATTGTCATTGAATTGTCTTTGACATACTTGTGTTCCATTACTCTTTGAATCAAAATAATATACATTGCAATGTTAAAATTGCCTTAGACTCTCTATGGTACAGCAAATTATGTACAAGACGTATTGCCTACATTAATTAAAATTAGCTATTGTCTTTTCACAGATACTTACACGATCACTTGAGAAAAATTCTTGATACACTGCTACACTAATGTTTATTGATATATCTTTTTTGAACATTTTATTTTTTGATTGCAGTTTCTTTATATGTATACGGAGAGAAAGTTTAGAAAAATGGCAAGTTTTTTTACTCTTTTTACCACCATGATATTGTTGTACTTTAATATGGGGCTGTGCAGTTAGCATCTGTGGGGAAATTTTATTGCCCCTCATTGTTATGATTGTGATAAATGATGAATGTATAGTTTCTCTAAAAAATAATAATCCAAGACTAAAATTGACAGAATTTTGTCACCTCATTTGAACTGTATGACATTTTGCAATGAGAAATGTAATAACAACTAGACAGTCCCATTCAGCTTTATTTGTCTATTGCATTTTTATGAAATGTTGCTAGTTAGGAACGTGGCAATGTTTTGTTCTTGCCTCTTGATCAAAACAAGGCTGATGCAATTTGAATGGCCCAGTCTGAAGCTTATGTTGCATTGTTTTCCTGTATTTAAAGAAAAAGAAAACTTTTAATGTGATATGGTATGTTTTATAAGACAGCAAATACTTTTGTTGTATTTCTGAACTTCTTTTCAAACTACTACTTTAGTGTTCCTACTCTCTAATACTGCTGTACTGCAAGCAATCATTTTTAAGGAATTGTATGACATTTGAAACATTTTTATAAAACTATTCGAAGATTTTACATTTAATAAGCATCACAGGCAGGAAATCAGATAAAGTTTATCAGTGAAAATCAACTATTTTCAGGACTTGTTCACTTTTTATCTTTTTGATTTAAAAGATGAAGTGCAATACTATGACCAATAAGTTCCAACTATGTTGGCAAACTGAAGCTGATTTAAAAGCACTTGAGTAAATATTTTCATTCGACCCCTTTTTTCTGCTATTTCTTTTTTTACAAAAATTCATGTTTTAATACTCATAGAAATTGTACTAAGTACTCAGAAATAGATTACCAAAACTTAACAAATACATAGCTGGCAATTTAGTTTTGGACAATCAATACATCATTGAGACAAATCAATTCAAACAATATTTAAAGAAAAATAAGTGTTGTCACTTTCTTAAAATGACCAGCATTGGTACAACATTAGTGTAAAATGGTATGCTTTGGAAAAAACAAAATACAAGTAAACTAATACAGACCATAATAAATGAAGTCAAATGTTAATAATAGCTCTACCATGTGTGAAGTTTTTACTTGAAACTGTTTTAGTTGTTTTAGAACAATAAGATGAGCTCAAGCAACATGAGAAACAGAAAACACAAGAGACAATACATACTTCACCGAAATATTCTAATCTATATTTGAAAGTTTTACACTTTCATTTGAACACAACTTTTTCAGTAACATTCTGTAAAGGCCTCAAGTTTTCTAAAATTAATTTGTCCTCCTTACAGTATTTCAAACTATAACACATATTCCGCTACTCATAGAAGCTTTCCTGTTTACGGTCACTGTTCCCTACAGCTATTTATTGAGCCATGCGCTCTAACTTGTATGGCAGTATGACAATGTGTCACTGGGAAATCGACCAAATATTGAGAAGCAAAATGTAGAGCCAACATTCTGAAAAGAGAACTTCCAGCGCCACTTGAAAATAAAGCCGCACCAAATACATGTTCTCTCTCATTTTGAAGGTATCAATTGATCAAACTTTTACTTGATGCCAATGCAAGAAGTGCCCTAATATTAGTTACTTATTTGTGAACAAATTTCTTTTTCATGTTAGTTTTTCACCCTCTCGTGGTATTTGAGCACTGACGTCTCAAATGTCTCAAATTGCAGTCATGCATGGCCTCAAATCGGGATCACAGCATAAGGATTGATGGCTGCTCTTTTAGATTTCCTCAGTCAGGTCATGTGAAGAAGTACACCTATTTGAGGTAATACCTAATGTCTCCATTTCAAATGCTATTTTTCCATGACAGCCAAGCAAGCTTTTGTTGTCTCACTCTACCGTTATCTTCTTTTCCTTAAACAGAATTCACTCTGCCAGTAAAGTGAGCACCTTCACAAAAGTGTGAGGGCACTGTCAGGGTAGCACCTCTAGTAGCAGCACCATGGTCCTAGGGGCCTAGGGGCTACAATCAACGCCACACACACTCCGCCTAGAAAAACAAAGAACACAGGAGATGGTAAATCAGCCGTTCTCCCAATACCGAAGTAACACGGTATGGTCATGAGTTAGTCACATTCAAGTTTTTGACATAAAGTTGACTTCTCTGACGTTTCTGTCTAAAATTCGTCAATATGACGTTTTCATGACCATCCTGTGTCACTTGGGATGAACTCAATATCGAGTGGAGAGCCAGTAGGCAACCCCTTCTACAGTAGTTTGACATTCTGATCTCACCTGATGGCGCGATTACAGATGCACCTCTGCGACGTTTCCATCGCTCTTGCCGTTGCCCGATGACTGCTGCCTCGACATCTTGTCCAGCTCAGCCTTGCTCAGGTGGTTGACGATGCCGGCGCCCAGGGAGTCACCCACCACGTTGACCAGGGTGCGGAAGCGGTCGCTGTAACAACGACCGGTAAGTAGGACCAAGATATGGTGGGGTCGCAAGGTGTACGTTTTAGGTTTACGCACAGCAGCCAGTCCACGGCGATGATGAGAGTAACGTCCTGGGCGGGCAAGCCGACGGTGTCCAGCACCATGACCATGGTGACGAGTCCGGCCTGGGGGATGCCGGCAGCGCCTATGCTGGCGAAGGTGGCGGTAATGCTGCAACAGAAAGCGTTGACGGTCCAGTAAAGGCCGGCACGCAAAGGAAAGCCCCAGTCGACATTTCGGTGTAGAGGACAGTATCTCACCTCACAGCCACGATGTGTCCGAAACCCAGCGACAAGTTCCTGACCTGGGCGATGAAGATGGCGGCCACCGCCTCGTACAGCGCGGTGCCGTCCATGTTGATGGTGGCCCCGATGGGCATCACGAACCGAGAGACGCGGACGTCGACGCCGTTAAACTCCTCCAGGCAGTTCATGGAGACTGGCAGGGTGGCTGAGCTGTGGGCGCAACGAATGAATGAATCAGACCAATGGGGTGGTGATGAGCGTGCGATGAGGTGCGTGACCAGCCTCTTTGCCGCGATATTCTCTCCAGCCACAGCCACCCCCACCCCCTCAAGGCCCTGCGAATACCCCTCGCGGTCGTCGGGGGGTCGGGGCGGGTGGGGTGG
>NW_026267445.1:234386-236040 GCF_000697945.3 Frankliniella occidentalis
CCTCCCCTTCCCTCCCCTTCCCTCCCCTAGGTCTCTCCACCCTGATCTCCACGGATCTGAGAGCGAACGCGGTGATTGCAACCGCGTAAGCCCCCTTCCTTACCTGGAGGCCGTGCCGAAGGCGGTGGCCAACGCCTGGCCCATGTTGGCCAGGAACCTAAAGGGCAGCTTCTTGGTGGCGAGGGTGTAGATGCAGGGCAGCAGGATGAAGCCGTGCACCAGCAGCCCGATGAGCACCGTCATGAAGTACATGCCCAGCTGGCCCACCAGCACCGAGAAGTCCTTCATTTCGAGGAGCTTGGAGGCCACGAGGAACAGCACGCCGATGGGTGACACCCAGATGACCCAGTTGGTGATGTTCATCATGGCGGTGCCGAGGCTCTCGAAGAAGTCGAGCAGCGGCTTGCCTTGCTTGCCCATCTTGCCGATGGCGATGCCCAGGACGATGGCGAAGGCGACCAGACCGAGAACGTTGGTGCCGTCCGTGAACTCGTTCTTCATCTCCCAGCCGTAAAGGTTCTTGATCTCTGCAACAGATTTGTTTGTGAGCAAACAGTCGAATGTCCAAAAAGGAATCCCATCTGGTCCACACAAGAAGCCCCTTTCCCTCTTTCCCCCTTTCTTCTCGACCACGTGCTCCGGAGGGAGAGAGAGAGGCAGAGTGAGAGACAGAGAAGCAATGTAGCAAACAGTCCTTTTTAAATCTCTGTGCAAATCTCTGGGTGCCGCATAACTATCCCTTCATCGTGCGCGTGCGCGCGCCTTTTGCATAATCCCCTCATTTCCGGAGCAGAGGACGCGGCGCGGCGCGACACACAGCCGAGGCAGGGGGAGGCGCTCGGCGGGGAGGGGGCGAGGTCCTTACTGGCTGCAGTGTGCGTCTCTTTGAAGCAGCACCAAACCCCCCCTCCTTCCCCCTCTTTTTATCTCCCCGGTACGCGTCACTTTGATGTACTGTAAAGTACAACTCGCCGCCGTGCGTCCAAACGACGCGGATCGGATCCCCCGGATCCCCCCCCTCCCCTCACCCCTCCTGACTGCTGTCCCGCCTCGTCCTCTGTCTCGTCGGAGGCGCGCAACTTTTTCCAGCCGCGCCGTACTGGTGCTGGTTGTAAAACTTGAGAAGCGCGTCGAAGCCCGGCGCGTTAGCAAGCCGAGGTAGGGGGTGGTCGAGGGGGTCGCAAGCGAGCGGGAAAACTTTGTAGCAGGGATGAGAACGCGAAGGGGGGGGGGGGCAGGCAAGGTGCGCGAGCGGCGTGGAAATACATCAAGGGGAGTAGAAGGGAGTTCGGCGACCGCGAGTAGGAACCCCGTGGAATCACTCTCCCAGCCCCCTGCGGGCAGCGGTGCTGGTGCTGCTCGCCGTGGCCGTGGCCTGGCGTCGCCCAGCAGGGGAGGTGCGTGTCGGGCCGGGCCGGGGACTGTAACAGCTACCATCAGCGATTTCCTCGATAGATTTCCCCACCAGCCCTCCCGCCACTGTGTTTCTACCCCCACGCCCTTGCCCCCCCCCCTTTCCCGTGAACACGGCGCGGTCAGCACGACGAGGATGAGAGCGCGTGTGTGAGAGAGGGGGAGAGAGAGGGGGAGAGAGAGAGAGATAGGGAGGGGGTGGAGGGAGGTACGAAAGGATTTGTTGCTGATGGGTGACCGG
>NW_026267445.1:237275-238092 GCF_000697945.3 Frankliniella occidentalis
GTCCCGCCCGTCCCCCGCCCCGGCCCAGGCCCAGCACCGCCAGTGTCAGGCCAACAAGTCCACGAGTTTAGAAAAGGGGACGGAGTTGGGGGAGGCGATGACGACCGTCTCATCACAATTAAAGCCCGGCGCAGCTTCTTCGCACCACCGCCCCCTCTCTCCTCCATCACCCTGTCACTTTACACTCACAGAGCCCCCCCTCCCCCTTTCCCATCGCAGTCTCCCCTCCCCCTTTCCTTTCCTTACACAAACGAGGCTAGTTTTCCCCATTAATTCCGTGCAAAGGACAATTGATCCCAGTGTAAACGCCGAGCCAAGTAAACCGCCCCCCGTTGTGCTTGCATCCCCCCCCCCCCTCCCACCGCTCGGCGCGTTTTCTGGCACGAACACCAAAGTCAACCAGTCCCTGGCGCTGGCCGTGACAGAGTCCGTTACCGAAGCGTCATATGCATACCTGTTGAATCGTAGCCTGGACCAAGTTGGGTGGGAACATGTTTCTGTAACAAAGAAAAACAACGACACATCAAAACCTGTCAAAAATAGAGCTATCTCAATTTTTGGGCTCCTTGGGGGTCGAATTGCGTTGTGTTCTATGACGCGCGGGTCACGGGAGGAAAGTGCACGTCTCAGGCAATAAGGTCATCGCGTTGCAGTTTCATCGAAAGATGAAGGCGAGTCGCAGCGGCCGCTTCGGTCTGTGGAGTTTGAGGAACGAAGACTTTGAGGGCTGCGGGATTGAAGGGAGGATGGTGCTGGAGTTGCAAGAGAAAGACTATGGTGGTGAGGAGGGCGTGGCGTGGCGGGGTGGGGCCTGGGT
>NW_026267445.1:238142-238989 GCF_000697945.3 Frankliniella occidentalis
TCAGAAGTGATTTATTTCATCGAGTGCGCGCGCGCGGCCCGCGGGGGTCGCTCCGGAGAGGCCGGCGAGGGAGCGGGAGGAGACAGGTAGGAAAGGAGGAAACGTCACGTCGGCCGGAGAGGGAGCAGAGCAGATGGAGGGGACGGGGGGGCTTTGTACACAAGCCCAGGCAGGGAGGGGAGGGGCCGGGGGGCGGGCCGGGGGACTCCTCCGGACGGGACAGGACGGAGCGCACTGAGTGGATATAAAGTCGCGCTGCGACAACAGCAGCCAGCGGGAAATACGCCGTAAAGATTGGGCAGTCCTTCTGGTCCCGCTGGTCTCGCTGCCCCGAGCGCGCCGAGGCTCCCGCCGTCTCGGGCCCCAACGCCGCCGCCCTGCCCGCCCCCAGAGGGTGTGCAGAGAGGGTGGTGTACTGCGACTTTCGGGATTGTCAAATTGAAGTGTTGTGGCGAAGGCCAGGCCACTATATAGAATATTGTAAAGGAAATCACTACCCCCCGCTCCCCCCTACCCGGCTATACCCTGCGAATTTAACTTGGATTTCCTACGTATTTTTCCCGGCTTAGTTAACTTTATTATTACAGCCTTTGCAAAGCTTCAATTAGCGATCCCAAACACTTTAAGGTGTGGCGAAAAAATAAATGAATTGATAAGCCTTCACCTTAGCTTGTTTCCCGACAGGGCAGAGTGCTGCGGGCGAGGAGAGGGGTTAGTTGGCAGGGAGGACAATCATCTAGAGACAGTCAGTGGCGCTCACGGCCGGCCGGGCGTTCCCCGGCCCTGCCTTTGTTTTACCCCTTGCGGGGCCCAGGGAGGGTTGCGTGCTTGAGGGGGTTGGGGGGGG
>NW_026267445.1:239039-240949 GCF_000697945.3 Frankliniella occidentalis
GGGGGGGTGAGGGGGGCGCCTGCGGCGGCGCTCGCCGGGGCCCATCAGTGCTAAGGGGTCTGCCTCCCGGTCAAGGGAGGGATCCGCCGGTGGCCTCATTCAGTCGCACAATGTTCGCGCGCGCACACTGCTTCGACTCGCTCTCATTCGCACACAAACATGTTTCTTAAGCCGTAGGGGTTGAACGAAAAAAAAAATTGCATGCTTTGACGCCGGCGTGCCCTTTTTTTGCCACTGTCGTCGAGACGCGTCGTCGCGGGGAGCGGGACCTTTTGCTTTGGTGCGGCGCGCGGTGGCGTCGCACGACACTTTCCGACACTCCCCCAGAATAACCCAACAGTTTTCGTGACTCGGGCGACGCGCGTAGCGCCGCGTAGGTCCTCTAAAATGAAAAATTAGTAGAGCGGCGACGCGACGCGACGCAATGCTACATGTCGCACCGCCAGGATCGCGTTTGTTTTTGCACACCAGTGCGCCAGTTAGCGCGGGGCTCTCTCGCGGCGCCGAAGGCCGCGGCCGTGGCGGGGACGTGATCTATTCCCAGACAGCTGCAGGCTGCACTTTGCAGTGCAAACACGTTTTTGCTTTGGGCGCGGACAAAGGGCGTGTGTAGGAAGCGGGCGAGGAGAGAGGCTGTATTACCTGACGAGGTCGAGCAGGGTGTCCACGGTGGTCACGTTCCTACTGCTGCCCTCGCGCTTGATCTCCTCGGCCGCGCCGCCGCGCCCCGGGTGGATCACGCACACCAGGATGATGCCCTCGATGACGGCGAGCACGGTGGTCGTCAGGTAGTAGACGATGGCGCGCGCGCCGATCTTGTAGGAGAGGGAGAGGTCGAGCGAGCCGATGGCCGCCACCACGGACGAGATGAGCAGCGGGATGATGAGGGCCTTGAGCATGCGCAGGAAGAGGTCGCCGATGAACTGCACGTAGACGATCTCGCGCGGCGTCCAGGAGTCGGTCTTGAGCGCGCGCATGGTGAAGCCGAGGATGACGCCGCCCACCACGCCCGAGACGGTGAGCGTGGTGAGCAGGTTGGTGCGCAGGCACTGCGTGACCCGGTGGCCGGCCATGGCGTGGCGGTGCGAGCTGCGGTGCGAGCCGGGGCCCACGGACACCACGTGCGTCGGGGTGGCCTTGTTGTCCTGCAGCGGCGACCTGAAACACGAGGAGGGGCGGAACAGAGTAAATGGCAAGCCCATTGCATAACACTATGATGAAGGCAGCAGTTAGAGTTTTTCCGTGGATTTTTTTTTCTCAGGGTGGCCTGGGCCACCACAATACAACCAGCGCGGTCGACAGCCCCTTTGATTGATAGGTTCATCATTATTTCGCCTGCACGGCGGCGCTGCGAGTGGCGGGGGCCGGGCCGGGCCGGGGCTGTCATCCGCACGGCCCTGCGCTGCGCCGCGCCCGAGGTCTCTGCCTGCCTGCTCCTCCTCCAGCCCCAGCCTGACGGGGCTCACTGGTGATCAAGGGAGGTGGCTGATGCCCGCGAAATAGTTGAATAATACATCTCGATATTTTTGCATAGTTTTTCTAAACTCAGTTCAGCATCGGGGATTTTTCATACTCTCCCGTAACTCTAAAAACGTCATACATTCTTTCTCCACTTGACTTTGACTTCATACTGTCAAAACCTTGCAAAGAAAAATTCTAAATCCTTCGCAATCGCAAAGCTTTTAAGCATTTGCTTTGTTTGTAACTACCATTGCAAAGGATTTGGCATTTTGCTTATTTGCAAGGTTTAAAATGCGTTCTTTCTTCTCTAAAACAGTACCACGCAGAGTGGTGAAGCCAAGGCGTTGTGCCCCACCACACCCCGGCCGCCCCGCCCCGCATGCAGGCAGGTGCCGCGTGCCTTCAGGTCCAGCCCAGCCGGCTAAGATACCGCCCCGTCCCCGTCGCCG
>NW_026267445.1:241304-244807 GCF_000697945.3 Frankliniella occidentalis
GAGAGAGAGAGAGAGAGAGAGAGAGAGAGAGAGAGAGAGAGAGAGACTATAGGGGGGGGGGGGACCAAACGCACTATCGTCCCTCCGCACTCACGCCGACTCCGTGTCGGTCTGCCTCTCGCAGCCGGATGCGAGCTAGCTCCCGCTCCCGGCCCGGAGCGCCCGGCGGCCGGAAGATACCTGCCCGCCGGGCGCCGGTGTGCCCGCGTTGCCTACCCCCCAGGCTGACACCTCAGCGCTCAGCGCTAGCTCGCTCCACGAGCCCAGCCAGCTCGTCACTGGTTGGTGGACCTGCGACGCGTCGATGGGAACAAAAGGAGATTTTCTAGCTCGCGCGCGCGCAATCCCCCCGTAAAATGGTTGAACTTTTTTTCTCCCCGGCGTGAAAGGAGGCGTGGGGAGCGCGCCTCGGAGATAAATAGGCCTGTGATTTGAGTGCGATTGTAGCGTGGGCCATTCTGCTGCTCTCCCTTCTCTCTCTCTCTCTCGCTCTCTCTCTCTCTCTCTCTCGCTCCCTCTCTCGCTCCCTCTCTCTCTCCGCCTCACCTGCTCCATCCCCCTCCCTCCCTCTGCCCATAATCAGGGCGGGTGAATTTGCATGTCGACGCTAGACCTGTTAGCGCCTCCCCCTCCCATGATGTCTCCGGAGCGTGCTCCCGCAGTTTGCGTACCCCTTCTCTCCCCCCTCTCTCCCTCTCTCCTCTCCCCTCTCACTCCCTCTCGCTGATTGGGGCTTAACCCTCCGCTCGCGACACAATGGTCCGAGCGAGCGGCGCTGCTCGACTGTTTGCCTTCTCAGAAAAATATTAATCGCTGGAAAAATGCGCGAGGCGAAAGCGAGCGGGGAAGAGGAGACGGGAGACGTGTAGCATGAAAAGGGTACGCTTTAGCGAAATGTTGCAGAGCTTCACACTAATGGTGCGAGTGTTGGCTGGCTCGCCTGATTGACTATACAATGAATATCAAGTATTATTCGCGCCTCTACCAAAAGCGTAACAATCATTTATTGTAAAACCAGGCAATACAAGATAGGCATTCACCAACTTTTAAGCGATATAGGTTTATACCACTGACATCGTCACGTCTTCACGTAGTTTTATCAGATCAGGTTTCATGATTGGGTATTATGAGGGCCGAGGGGTGCCCATAACTCTATAGAAATGTGTACACCAGATTACCAAATTGTAAGGATTACCAAAGATCACCAAAGATTACCAGAGATTACCATTAATGATTAGCCTGCATTCTAAATCTAAACTGCCACTTTTGATTCCGGAAAAAATGCATTTTTGTGCACATCTTAAGCAGTTCCTAATTCTTTATCTTGCAAGTAAACAAATTTGCATTCTATATGAGTGGAAAAATTATTTTTTTGTCCATGGAAGAGGTGCGAATTCGCCATCTTAAACACGGTTGCATTTAGGCGAGATGTGCAAAAAATGCAGGTCTTAACTTGACAGCTTGACTCTGCAACCCAGTGCTTAGGATGTGTGCGTGTCTGAGAGAGAGGGAGAGAGGCTGAGGCTGGGTATGCATGTCGCTGCATGTCGCGGACGTGGGCTAGCCTTAACCAGTCCTTTAATTGCTTCTGGCCGGGTGCATCTTTTTATCGCCATAGCGGCTGGGATCTGGCAAACACTGCTAAAGCATCTGGCCTGTGGGACATTCACCCATTATTCACAGCCTCGCACTTCTCGACGCACTGTGAGAAATCGTTGTACCAGGTGCAGGAAAATTTTCCATAGAAGGTGTCGTACATTTTACCCCAAAATTGTAAATTTTCAAGCACTTCGTATCGAATTTATTAATCGACAAGCAAATAAGGGCCGTCACAAATTTACAACATATTTTGCAAATAAAAATTACAACAAATAATGTTGTAAAATTTACGAGTATATCCTTTACAGTGTGTGTTAATATTTTTGTTAGTTTTAGGATTATTTCCTCCCAACAAAATCCTCAGTCTGCTGGTCAGCGGAGCGATAGGGATTAGGGAAGACCCAAAAGTAAAACTAAAAAAAGGAACACCCAGCATTAAAAATCCCGCAAATAGACGAGCGGTCCGAGGTCATACCGATAACGAGAAGGGGTGGTGGGGTGGGCGGACGGGCGGGGGTACACCACTCTCTTAAATCGTGTACAGGGATTGGAGATTGAAAGATTGGAAAGAGATTGGTGGATTTGTGGGATTGGGGAGGGATTGGAGGGATTGGAGGGATTGGAGGGATTGGAACGAGATTGGAGAGGGATTGGAAGGATTGGAAAGGGATTGGAGGGATTGGAAAGGGATTGGAGAGGGAATGCGGTAAGATTGGAGCGGGTTTTAAGCTATAGCATCTGTGAGAGGGAGCGCCTGCCGCATAGGCAACTCTTGTGCAGAGGTCATCACCGCGGTCAACGCCAAGCAACGAGAAAGAGCAGAGCGCTGAGCATCGGTAAGGTCAAGTACAACAGCAAGATGATAACGTCCTGCAGCATCTCCTCGGCCCGCGCCCCGGCCAGGCGAGGCCAGGTGCAGCAACAAGATGATCACGTCGTGCAGCAGCTCCTCGGCGCGCCATGCCCGCGCCCCGGCAAGGTCAAGGTCAAGTACAACAGCAAGATGATAACGTCCTGCAGCAGCACCTCGGCCCGCCGTGCCGGCACCCGGCGCCGCCCGCGCCCAGGTCAGGCGAGGTCAGGTGCGGGCCATGGTACACCTGCAAGATCTTCACGCCCTGCAGCAGCACCTCGGCCCGCCGTGCCGGCGCCGCGCGCGCCCAGAACAGGCGAGGCCAGGCGGGGGCCATGGTACAGCAGCAAGATCTTCACGCCCTGCAGCCGCTCCTCGGCGTGGCCGCGAGTCAGCCCGGCCCGTCCTGCCCTAGCCCCAGCGGTGCTAAGGACGGTGGGGTCGTTCATTTATTTCACCAGTACCACAGAGACCCTTGAAGTCCACCCTGAAGCTGTCATTTAGTGCTCCAGGTACTTGTCCATGTCATGAACTACTAAATGCAATGCTGTTAAGTATCTAATATTTACTTGATTTATGTATTAATGGTATTTGGAATCTGAAGTACAGGTTCATAATTAATTATAGTTTCCTATATTACATGGGCCTATCTTGGCTCATGCCGAGGAACTCTGAATAATATCTATTACTTTACGAGTAAAATTATTAGACAGATTACCTTGTGAAAAAAATATGAATAATGTACGAAGAAAGTTAGGTATGATGACACCAAGCTAAATTAAAAATACATTCAAATTTAGACCATAGTAGTTTTTAATTGTACAAACAAATAAACAACATAAGTAGCATCAATTTACATAGCTCACTTTCATGCAGAAGCATATCACAATCACGAAGGAAACCAGTCATTTTAAAACTTTACCACTGATTCAGTGGTACACAATTAAAACTAAGAAAACAAGTATGTATATTCTGTTTTCAAATAAGTTGAAATTAACCAGTCCACAGAAAGTACCTATTATGTAGAGACTAGTTTTTAGAAACAATTATA
>NW_026267445.1:246400-247875 GCF_000697945.3 Frankliniella occidentalis
GCTCCACGTAATGCCGACCCCGCCCCGCCGCGCCCCGCCTCTCCGTGCTCTCGTTGTTTCTCTCCTTTGCCCGCCTGTTTCTCGCAGTTTTTCACCCCTTGCCGCTCTCTGGCCGGCCGCCGCCGCCGGTCGGTCGAGCAGTCGAGTCGGCTCGAGAGTTTTTAGTGCCGGCTCGGCGATTGTTAATAATGAAGAGTTATGGTAAACGTGAGGCGCCCTCGTCACGCCGGGCAGGGCCGGGCCGGGCCCAGGCTGGTCATCAATTACGGACAAAAAGAGTGTTTTCCGAAAAGCGCCGCGCCGCCGCTCCGCGACGCCACACCCTTGCGCCACGCCAGGTGGGGCTTCCCTTGCTCTGCGCAAATGGCCGGGGCGTGACTTTAGGGAAGGCGCTTGCTCGGGTTGACGTGTCATTGCAGCGCGTGCCGGTCCGTGCCGGTGCGGGCGGCCGCCGTGCTGCTGCTGCTGCTGCTTGCTGCTGCTGCTGCTGCTGCTGCTACTGCTCGCGGCGCGCGACCCGGGTGCGCTGCTGCGGTATTCTCCTAAACTGGGTGGGAAATTCTTGCGATACCAAGTCCACGACGACGTGATGTCGCTTTGTTTAAAAATGTGACCTAGTTCTCTCGAGTTGTGTTTGGTACTGTTGCTTGAGTTGTCTATAAATGCACAATTTTACCCGTGTAAAATAATTTCCTTAATCAGTCAAAGTTTCCAAAAAACAAAACAAGTACCTGTGCGTTGGAATAAGGCCCTTTTCTAACGGCACGGCAAGCCTTATACGCGTCGAATCAAATTACGAGAAGGAGAGCGCGACATTTCCTGGTACAGAAACCGTTCGATGCTCGACTTTTTTTTTTGTAGCATTCGGCGTGTATCGGCGGGCTCCTTGCACGCTCTCGTTGCGCAAGCGCAGCGCCCCGGTCCGCGTGCTCACGCCGTGCGCCTCGCAGTCTTCTACTGACCTATTTGGCCCGCTCCGTTTCGAAATGGCCATTAGATGGTATGTCCGAGCCTGCGGAGCCGCCAAGTGGTCGTTGTTCGAACATCGCATCGCCAGCCGGTCGCCCTTTTGTTTCGATATTTTCCCGATCCCTGCTGGGCCGTGCCGTGCGATGGCGGCTGGGGAGCGGCCGAGGGGGCGGCCGCGCGTGGTTATGTCACGTGACGCTCCGCGCCGTGAGAACGCGCGAGACACGTCGAGAGAGAGAGAGAGAGAGAGAAGCGATGGGGGGGGGTCGGAAATGGTCGTGTGGCGGCGGGGAAGGACCAGAACTAGGGAAGGGGAGGGGGGCTGCTTAGTTCATCGTTCCCCGTGCAGAGTCGCGGTCGACTTATTCCACATCGTTATGATAAGAGTCGATGCCCATGTTTGTTATTACGTTCGCAGTTGTAAATGTTTTGCTGATGGCGAAATTGCTACATGTTATAATTAATGAGGTTGGTACACATTTCTTTTTATTTTACTTTTTTTATTG
>NW_026267445.1:250450-254351 GCF_000697945.3 Frankliniella occidentalis
AAATGGACCAGTCGACAGAAAGTACTTATTAGAAGAGACTAGCTTTCCGAAACAAACAATTACAAATATTTTGTTTTTATATAAGTGGAAATGGACCAGTCAACAAAAAGTACTTAACAGTTAGGACTAGCTTTCAGGAACAAACAATTAAAAGCTAAAATACATTTATGGTATATATTGGTAAATCTCTCAATACAAGGTAACTTAAATCACTTGAGTTTATTAAAATAAGAGAACGCCTCTGAATCTAAGCACAGATGTGATTCAACATTAGTAGTAGGTGCTGGGACATGTGCAACATATTTGTCAATGTTGATAAAACCCTGAACTTTAACTGGCTTGTAGGTAAGACTTCTGTCAGAGTTTAGTGTATACCAAGAGCACATGCACCCAACTCCTCTTGCTTTTTCTTTGTCCTTCGGTGGGTCAGTGGGAGCACTAGGTAAAGTGTATGACCGAGATCCAGTTAAATATGTAAAACTGATTACTTGACCAATACAGTGTACTCTCTGCTTTTTGAAAATGCACCATTCTCCTTCTTCAATGTTGGGTTTCCTTTTTGGTTTTGTTGCGGCATGTACTTGAGTATTTGAAGTAGACAATGAAAAGCAAATTCCTTGCCGCACCCTCAGCATTCTATCACTACTTAATTTTAAACCATTCTTAGATAACAGCCAACAAAAGGTTGTCTTTCTCATTTTGATAAAACCACCAGAAACAGTAGGAACCATAACAAAAATGCTGGTTGGTGACAAAACAGTTTCTTCACTATGTAACGGATCAAGGCCTACAATATCACCAGGAGAAGGAAAAGCCGCCAATAAATCTAAGCTAATATCCTCTTCGTCAAGAACGGTAGTGTATGATGAATTAAAATCTTCACAAATAGAGTCATCATCTTCAAAGGATTCCATAGCAGAGAGATACTGTTTAATATGAACCAAAGAAGAATCAGCTGAACATTTAACTCCCAGCTTTTTCATGACTTCAGCAACATCACATCTTGCTTTTCGCACTATTTGAAAGATCTCATCATCATTTGGAAGATACTCTAATCTAAGTTTCTCAGCAGTAAGATTTCCTAACAATTTCTTCCTTTTCTCCCTTGGAAAGACTAACTTTTCTGCCAATTTACATGAAACAAGGTAGAGTACATCAATTCGTTTTACTCTTGAGAGAAATTCTTTCATGCAGAAATTTATAACGGTTGACTGTGTGGATGTCATAGATCTTGCAAGTCTGAAGTACGATTCACATGCCTGGCTCCCCAACAGCTGCACAATAAAATATTCTGGTGTTGATTCTTCTCTAAATTTTACAATCATCATTATCATTGTGTGTGCTATAATTTCAACACACACATACAGATTAGAAGTAACAAAGTTGTTCATGTTGTATGACGAATGGTAGAATAGATAAATTTTCCACATTCTCAAGAAGAATAAACAGTACCATATTTGGTATATTCTTTCAGCTGCACAAAGAGACTCATCAAGACACGACTTAATGAGAAATCTCATACAAGTCAGGTAGGCAATCGTGCCATCACTACCAGGAACATTGTCTTCCAATAAATTTGTGACCCTTTCACTGGAGATTTTGACAGACGCATCAAAATTCATCTTATCTTTTCCCAAATCTTCTGTAAGGCCATGCTCTTCTTTAGGGAAATTTTTAATTAAAATATTGAGATGGGTTTGTGATGCCAAATAATTACCAATGGGAAGTATTGTTGAGGGATTTAGGCGCGTTCGAAATTTGTTAGCAGTATGAATAAAATCTTGCATGACATAGAAGTTGAGATCTGAACTTGCAAAAAACCATGATTTCCATTCTTCTTTAAAATAGACTGTGTTCTTATTATCAACACCAGACTGCCCAAACATATGAGAATGCATAGCCTTTAAAAGTTTTGGGTCTCCGTCAGAAGCAAAATTAACCACTTCAACACCAAATTTAGCCAACTCTTTTTTGATAAAATACCACCTTTTGTGAACATCCGTATGTGAAAACTTGTTGTCTGTGCCAAATAAAGAAAGGCAGAAAGCTGGAGCTTTATTTTGTAAGGGTTGTGCCATGATTGCATATCCCGTTGATGCTACTCTTCCATTTTTCATATGGGATGCAATCATGGCAGCTGATGATGCTGGATGGCTTCCTGAGATTGGTGTACCATTATTAGTAAGAGGCAGCACGGGGCCAATGATTTGGTTTGATGTTGCATCATAGCAGAATTTCTCTTGCATACGTGTGCCGTCTTCTGATATTGATATCTTGAGAGGCAACTTATTTGCCTTCAGGAAGTCTACTAGTTCCTGAAAACGGAAGACACCTTCAATTACTGGCTCTGATGCATTTTTCAACAATAATTCTACATGGCTAATGGAGGGAAGAGAGTTCGGAAGGTTGGCATGCAGAAATTCATAAATCATTCTACCTCCAACAACAAACAGGTAAACCGCAAATAATTTCAAATCTTCTTCATATCTTTGACCGTGATTTTTTTTTTGAGAATTATTTTGGGCTGCATCCATCAGAAGTTTTAAGAGGTATGACAAATTGAACTTATTTGACTCGTTGACCAATGCTAACTCTTTGCACCGTGCTTCTAGGGTACTAATCATTTCTTTATTTGCCTGGAGTGTGATCTCAATTTCATTTAATATGGGAAAGTAGGCTGGAATCCTAGTTTGATTTTTTGTATGTCTCCCCAAAGCTCGTTTTATTCTCTCTGTTCTGCCGTACCTAGGGTTTGGGGAGATAACAGTTTTCTGATACCTCCCACCAGGCAAAAATCCTGATTCTCACCTGCATTAACTACTTTCTGCACACCACCGTCCTCTTCATCAGAGTGGGTTAGATCATGAATTGGTGATTTGGACCGATCAGGAGCAGGCTGAAAGAAGGACTTGGAAACTGTGCCAGGGATGTGTTCTTTCTTGTCCTTGTGCTTCACAAAGTGGCGATAAATGTTGGATAGAGTCCAGGTTGTAGTAGGAGACCGGACCCCACCAATTTTTTCAGAACACATCGGACACTTTACTGATGCTGACAAACCTGCCCCATCTTTTCTTTCCACTGTCTTTATAGTAATAGCTAGTTGTGCAACACTCTTAATGTAATCTTCAGGGAAGGCTTCTTTACGGAAGTGATCTTTCATCAATTTCCTTACATTAGTTTCTTCTTGAGGAAAATCATATGTAACTACAAGTTTATCAGATGCAACACTTGACTTTAATCTTTTAGGACTCCCAGCTGCACCTGGTTCCACACTTCTTCTAAAGAGTGGATGCAATAAAGACACATTCTTCCCCAAAGGTTTATCTTTTGATTCATGATTGTCTGTCACATATTTTATCAGTAGCTTGATAAGCCTTTTCTCTCCAATACTGAAACTAAATGATTTTGGATCAATATCAGAACCAAGATACCATTTGAATTCTTTTGGGTCCTTCACTTTAGCTTGTAATTCACCACTTTTAACAAAATTTTCTATTTCTTTTAAATCATCGTCTGTCAATGCCTTCAATGTAATATATGTTCTGAAACCACATATGTGAAGAAGTCGGACAATGTGGTCATCTATTATTGTCCTCATTGCATCCATAATTTCTTTCCAAATTCTGTTTTCAATATAAAACTTCCTCTTTTCAAGCAGTTCTTTTTCTTCTTCGCTTATCTGAAAACAAAATAAATATTATAGGCCCGCTATAAGAATAGAATGGTATCAAATAAGCAAATTATATTGATTGCCTTACATCTACAGTAAAGACATCCTTATTTGGGTCCAGCAGTGTGTCTGGCGGTTTAGACTTGTCTACAGAAGATATCTGTAAATGAAACATATAACATACATTATAAGACTACCTGCTGTAAAATATTCTTGAAACTATAAAAATAT
>NW_026267445.1:256871-259415 GCF_000697945.3 Frankliniella occidentalis
CGCCCGAATTGGTAGGTCGTACCAATTGGCGGAGCGGGAGTGTGGAAACGAAGGGGGAGAGAGGGGGGGCGAAGAGTGTGACAGAATTAGAATTAGTGGCGCGCGGGCGGGGCGCATGCGCGGGCCGGCCGGCCGCGGCCCGCCGCCGGGGAAGCAGCGCGCGGCGCGCACGCGCGGAGGGTCTAGCCGGAGAGAGGTGAGCGGCGGCGACACACTGCATTGCCGTGCTGAATGCTCTAACTAGCCTTCACGGCATTTCTGTCAGAATGCTGATTTTGTTATTGAAAGCCACTACTTTGGTTTCAATTGAAAGCATATGAAGTTCAGTATATATATAAAATGTTTAAAATGTACCATCTGCTAAAAAGGTGGCCATCACGAATTTCCGTACTGTCATAATACGTATTACGAAGGTTTTTGTCCGTATTCCGCGTAGCTTCGAATATCTGTTTTCGTTTTCGTTCATACCGTGTGGGCAACACTAAACATTTATTTATGGAAACTGAAGAAAATATCTAAGAAAGTCTGTTTATTTTGTCAATTCAAAGTATCGTAAGAGACAGAGAGACGCGGATATCGTCCTCAGTCTGAGATCCTTTGTACAAAACTGGTAAAAGAAATAACCTGCCAATGTTTGTCCCTACTCTGTAATTTGAGGTGTCTCAAATGTCTACGCACAAAAGGCGTATGCTACAGGATCGATACAGGATCCAGAGAGACACTTGGCGTATACTTTTGAGACATCTCTTCGCGTATATATTCCAGACGTCTTTTCCCATACCATTCCCACATCACATCAGAGATTCTATGATACATACACTCTGAAAGGCGCCCACGTCCTGTACACCCTCACACCACCTGCATGCTCAAAGCTGGGGCTGTGCTTTGACAGTAGTATGGGCAAAACTGTCTCCAATAAGCTATACGTCATAAAAGATGTCTCAAAAGTATACGCCAAATGTCGCTCTGGATCCTGCACCTTACGCCTTTTGGCGTGTACATTTGAGACACTCTCAAAGTACAGTGCAGGGTACATAGGCAAGCCCGCAACACTGGTTTGTGTCGTGGCTTACGCGCGGTGCCAACCCTCTGAAACACCCATTTATGGACGCGAGTCCAATTAGAGCGCGGTCGAACAGTTTTCCTCGCATCACAAAAACAACAGGCTCGCATATGGCTTACAAACATCATTGTGCTATTCGCAGTGCCACAGTACGCACCGCGCTTTACTCGCACCGTGTTGTCCCGGGGCTGCAAAACAAATACCTGCCGCTGCCAATAACGTTTGCGCGTGTTTCTCTCCCCCCCTCCCCCCACCTCGTCGTAATTATTCCCCCTCTCGGCCAACAATTCGCATCGCAATGTAAACCTCGCACTGCTGATGCTGAAGAGAGCACAGCCGCCCGCCCCGCCCTCCCCTTCCCCCCTACTTGTCCTCGCAGCTGAGTGCGCTCCGGCAGGCAGGACGACAGGCAGCAGAGCAGGCATGAGCAGGGAAAGTCTTGTTACCGTTGTCCACTTGATTTCCCGCTCGCTCGCCCCCCCCCTCTCTCTCTCTCTCTTTCTTTCTCTCTCTCCTTCTTTCTCTCTCTCTCTTTCTTTCTCTCTCTCTCTCTTTCTTTCTCTCCCTCTCTCCCTCTCTCTGACCCCTCGACTCGCGACTCGCGACGCGGAGCGCAGGAGAGTCGGGAGCCCTCCTCTTCTATGCCCGCTGTCCAGGTCCAGGTCCACCCGCCCCGCCTCTTTGCCCTTTACGGCTTGTCGGGGCTGTAAAGACACCACCTGACCTTCCCTTTTCTCCCCCTTTCTGTTTTAAGGGAGTGGAGTGTAGTGGTACTTTTTACACCCGCGGCAGTGGCCCTTGAAAGCTTCCATTACCGACCCTCTGCTGACATGGCATGGATTGTGATTATATGGCCCGCAGAGGAGGTCTGGGGAGGCAGGTATGCTGCGCTGCGTCCACCGTATCGGACGAACCGGGCCGACGGGCGCCGTCGGCCCCCGCGGTGAGAATGAGCTGGTCCATATACGATTACTCGACGGAGCGGATCGATCTCTGCCCTCCGCGACACAGGCGCGCCGCGGCCCCCTCCCCTTCCGTCGCGGGGCCGGCCGGGCCGGCTTGCTCTTTGTGCGCTGCCGCCCCTGTTCGGCTTCGTCGCCTTCCTCGCCCTCGTCTCCGCCCCCCGAACTCTGTATCTTAAGCCTAACGGGGCGATCGGCTACACAATCGGACTGGGGCGAAATGGCTGACACACATTTTCACACCCAGACTGATCATTTCCACGTGCCCGTGCCAGCCCCGAACATTGTCTCAGTCGTCGTCGTCACGTGGTGCGGCGCGATCCTGTCGCTCGTACAAGTATTATGAATTTATTTAAATAAACGAACTGAAGATGAAATGATAGAGTAGAGTGGACGGGCAATATAAGAGACGCGGTATACCAAAACCCCTCCAGTAAAACAAAACAAATAAAAATAAAAAACATTAAAAAAAGTCGAGTTGCTGTGTTCTTCGCAAGTGTCCACTCAGCGCGTTGGACC
>NW_026267445.1:259778-270447 GCF_000697945.3 Frankliniella occidentalis
GAGAGAGAGAGAGAGAGAGAGAGAGAGAGAGAGAGAGAGAATGTTTCTGTTTTTGTGTATTGGTGATTGCACTCTTGTTATTGTCGCTGGTGCTGCTGTGTTTCACTCCCTGTTCATTCTAATGCAGACGGAGCTCTGATCGTAAGTAGTTTCCAAAATGTTGCCGGCGCCGTCGACCTTCGTGATGAAAACCTCACGACCCGACCCAACCGGCGGGACGCGGAAAGAGAGGCGCTGGGGAGGGAGGGGTGTCGCACGGAGGCTGCCGGGGTTGCGGTCGGGGGGCGAGAAGCGAAGCGATGAATATGAATGCTGGCTGCTACGGTTTTAAGGGGCCGTATGCTTGCAGAATGCTAAGCGTTGCCACTAAAAGTTTGGTCTCACCACCAGCAGAAGCAGCCCCCCGCGCCCCGCGCCGACGTGGCAGGAGAAGTAGTAAGGGGGAGGGAGGCTGTTAAGGGCATGGTTTGGCATGCCATACGAGCGGGCCGTAATTGGCTGCGAAAGAGGCGCGTTATTCGGGGGTATCGACTCCCTGATTGGTGGCGTTTGCGGCATAAATCAAGAGGAGGGATGCGTGACCCCGGCACACGACACGACACAGCGACCGCACGCTAAAAGGGACTGCTGCTTGGTCTCCAAGAAAAAGAGGATGGTCAGTGCCTTTGCCAGCCTTTTCTAAAAACGTTTGGAGGCGTGCCACTGTTAAAAAAATTGTTGTAAATTTACAACACATTTGATGTGAAGATTGATAGGAACAAATGTTGTTCAAAAACAACTCATGTTGCAATCTAACAACATTCACCAAATTTTCTGAAACGAATTTTCATTTCAAAACAGTGGTTATTTACTTCCGCCTCCACCAAAACTTTGTAATTCACAAACTTGTTCGTTTTGTAACGATACATCTTGCTATCAAAATTTACAACGGTTTTGTTGTAGTGCTACAACATGGTGAAAAGTAGGAGTTTTGCCACGTGCCAATGAATACGAATGATGTTGTTTTTTTGACATACTTGTCATTACAAAGAGTGTGATAATTTGACAATATTTTTTAACAGTGTGTGCTCAGCACACTGAAATACGGAACTTGAAGCGAGTGTATATGTGTTTTGTATGTTCATTCTATTCTCATTAACAAAACCCGATCTGAAATTTAAACCCAGCCGATGGCCAACTAATAAACTAATTCTGCTTCTTTGAGCGACCAGACAATGTGGTTTCTTTGGAAATAATTCCAATCAGAAAGCGGCATCTTTTTACTGCTACTTGCGGTTGTCGGTCGTTTTACTTTGTGCGAAAAAAAAATAATAGATTATGCTTGTTGCGGCAAGTGGGTGGATGCTGGGGTTATCGAGAAGACCTGCGTGGTGAGAGCACTGTCTGTCTGTCTGTCTGTCTGTCTGTCTGTTACTTTGCACTCTTCACGCGTCTATCTCTAAAATTAGACCGGCGGCGCGCGTTTTCAAGAGGGACAGTACTCAGCTCTGTGCCGTGGCCTGCCGGGTGTGATGGGTCATTTGTGCTCCCATAACAGGCAAAAAAAAAAAAAAAGAAAAAAGGGGCCATGTCGGCGGTTGGGTGTGGCGTGGTCGGGCAAGTGCGCCGTCAAGGCCAAGTGTCGGGACCTTGGCGGGGCCGATGAGGCTGAGGGTCGCGTGCGCCAGGGGCTACCAGGGGGGCATTCTATGTCAATGTATCCCAAAATGTGATCGGTTTGCTCATTCAGAAAATATTTGGTAGAATCTGAAAATACACATTTAGCACCCCCAAAACGGGATTAGCACTTCTGGAAAGGTAGGATATCGCACCTTTTTTTTCCGCGTCGGATAACGGACAAACGTTTTCGACCATCTCATGCCGTAATAGGAGCGACCATTTCCTTGGGCCGAAAGGGGTCAAGCGGGAACGTTGGTTTTGAGAAGCTGTCTTATTTGCCTCTTCCCTTCCTCATGCAGCCGCACCGGACGCTAACCCAAGTGTGATAATGCTGGCCGCTCTCATGGCCCGAGGCTTGTGGACCTGATGGCTGGGGGGTGAGCCCCACCCAGGGCTGAGGAAACCTTCAGACCAAACCCACCCCCCTCCTCTTCTATGCGTCGCTGCCACTTTTTGGAGGCCTGCAGAGCGGTCCGTCTTCCTGTGGACATGGCTCGTCACTCGTCATGGCGAGTCCGGGGTTAAATCCGTACGAGTTCGATCTTACTCCCGCCTTAGACGGAGCTCTATCAGAGACGGAAGGACATGAGGATGAGGAAGGTGTAAGGGTGGAGCGAGGTGGTCGGGGAGAGATCTCGAGCGCTGGGACATGGGACATGTTCAGTCAGTGACGAGCCTCCTCCCCTCCCTCCCCTTCCCCCCTCTTAGCCCCGCTCATTTCAGCCGCTGTCACACCCTGCGCGCCGCCCCGACCGCGCCTCGCCGCGCCACGCCACGCCACGCCACGCCACGCCGCGCTGCTCGCCCATGTCTGCTCCCAAGCCGCTTATGCCCCACAGATAATCTGCCTTTTGTTCATCGCTGCAAATTTAGCTAATCCGCGGGGGGAATCGTGGCCCAGGACGCGGTGGCAGGGCGGGGGCGGTGGGGTGGAGCTCGGGGCCGGTGCGACCCTCTACCCCCTACCCGCTGCTCACACCCCCTCCCCTCCACCAGCGGTTGTCCCTTGCTCCACAACCCGTTCTACTCCCATGCCTCGCCTGCCCGTTCAAGTCGTGAGAAAAAAGTGGTATGGCCATAAAAGATCAAATACGAACAAATAGAATATCCTTTATTCAAACTTGACGATACGTAAAGTAAGGCAGCGGCGGAGGTGGCTGCGCCGGAGGCATCCTCTTCGTCTCCTTTGCTGCCATTTTTTTTTCTTTTTCCATATCCCTCTCCCCTCTCTTTCTCTCTCCCTTTCTCCCTCCCTTCCCACTCCCTCCCTCCCTCCCTTACACTTTGACTAGTTAGTAACTCGGAGACAACATGATAGCATGACGTAATACAGCGCGAAACATGGACCAGCGGCAGGAGGGCCCGTCTGCTTGACGGGCACCCGGAGTGTTGCGGGGCGGGGCGGGTCCAGAGCGTGGCGAACAGAGTTAACCAGCTTCCCTCTGTCCGTGTCCAGCCGTCCGCTGCCGTCGTCGGTCTATTTGTCTCAGACCGAGAGAGCCAAGAGTAAAGTCAGAAACAAGTACTGTACACCAATGGCACAATTTTTGTTCTCATTTCGGAATTCAATTCGTTTTCCCTCTCTTCATCTTCGAGTACTATTAGCCGATAGAAATTATCTGCATCTCTTTCTCTGCGTGTTTGTGTCTCAATGATTCGCATTCGATCTCGCTCGCTCCCTCCCCCTCCCCCCTCTCTCTCTCTCCCACTCCCCGCTCTCTCTCTCTCTCTCCCTCCCCATGCATCTGATCCCGCGGCGTGGAGAAGGGTGGCGGGGGAGGAAGAGGGCCCGGGGAGGTACTACATTCCGTGCGAACCGGAAATGATATCCGGCGGAGCGGCCTCGCCCCTGCGCCTGCCTGCATCCGCTGCCTCTGCCACGGCGCCCCACCACGCCACGCCCTTTGTGCCGGGGCGAAACTATAGGCCAGCCAGCTCCGCCTTGTTCCTCGCAATTATTCATTACTGGTGCCCGACGCGGGTCATATTTTTTTTTTCCCACTCCGCGGTGGAAAAAGTTTTCTATTTCTTGTTTCATACTTGGGCGGCTGACGGACCCCCTCCAGCGCGCCTCTCACGGTAATTCGTTTACAAGAGAATGCAAATTACGCGGTGGCGCCGGGCGGGGCCCGCTGGGCGCAGCAGGCTGGTCTTCTGCTGGTAATTCCCCGAAGGGGGCGGCTGTTTGGCGGCGGCCGGGGCGCAACCAGCTGATTGGGGTAGGCTTCCCTGTACGGCGCCGATGGTGGGGCTCCGGTGGGACGTCGTGCATCTCGGGAGGGAGAGAGAGAGAGAGAGAGAGAGAGAGAGAGAGAGAGAGAGAGAGAGACGTCCATCCTGAGCGCCAACTCCCCACGACGACGCTGTATTGTGCGAATCTCCAAATGCGTTTGCGAAATTGGCGTCCTCTTCTCCGCGCCGCGCGCCTCGTCTTCTTGCTCTTTCGCTGGTGACTCTCGAGTCGCAGAAGCACTTTTCTCCTTCTCTGCTTCCCGCTCTCTTTCACGCTTCTCATATTTCCCAGCGACCCCCCCCCCCCCTCTCTCTCTCTCTTCCGCCTCCTTGAGTTACACGCTAACAAGTAAGTGTTTACCGGTTTCACACTTGGTTTTTCAGTGTGATGGCTGCAACTACAAATTGCTCTCGGGCCGCACACGCCACACAGATTGACGGGCATGCTGAAGTAAGTGCACGCGCGTCATACATTCTAAGAAAGAGAAGGGTTTGTCGTGTTTGACTTTTTGAAACGTATCATGAGAATAGAAGGATAGGTAGCTAGGGACAGGGGCGGAGAGAACAGCAGCAGTCGATTTCCTCCCTCCGTTGCAGCTGAAGCCCTCCGCCCTGCTCACCACCCCAATCCCCCGCCGTTGCCCTTGTCCGTGTTTTTGCCCGCTCTCCGCCGTTCGTTGGCAAATCCTTGTGACATTGCCACTCGAAAATCGGCGAACGCGGAGAAAGGCGCCCGAGGGTTGATGGATGTATCTATCATCCCGGAGGCTGGCGGAGGTGGAGGAGAAGAGGGAGAGGGTGGTCAGTAGTGGCCCTTCTCTGGAGCACCCTCGGCCCCCAGCCGATGCAAATGGAACGGACCCGCTCGGGCCGGGACGGGGCGGGGCGGGGCGGGCGGGCCGCTCACCAGGGCGTGCATTTACCGACCTAGCTGGACCTCCCGGGCCATGTGCTCCCGAAACAACCCTGCGGGACACACCGTGCAACACACTGTGAGGGACTGGCGGTTATAAATAACCACAAACTTCTCATACACGTGCACTTGACATGGCTCAACCTTTGCAAACTTTGCTATCATGGCCATTTATTGAGATTATCCCGTGTATTTTATTCCTCTGATGCAAAAAATATTAAAAAGTTTTTTTTATACATATAGCGGCTGGTCAATTGGGATCCTTGATGTCATTTTCTGTTAAAGATACGCCGTCGGGTGGGTGCAGGATGGAGAATGGAGAGCGCCCCGAGTCCCGAAATAGTCTCTTTGTGGCCTATCAGATCGGCGCAATGGATTGGCGACGTGGCGGGCACATAATTAACTCCAGACTCGACTGAGCTTCCCTCCTCCTCCTCGCTCTACTACAATTCTCTCTCCCCCCCCCTTTCTGTCGATCGTCCGCCATTTATTGAAACACGTGTTTTTGTCTTTTTATGTCATAATAGGTCTTCGAACTCAGGAACGTGCGTCTCTCTCACTATTCATTTCGTACACAGTTAAAAGTCTGCAAACCATTGGTTCGTAAGCTACATTAAAAAGAGATCAGTATCGTAGCCTACGAATCAATAACGCTTTGAGAATTGTTCTTTGGAAGGATATTCCGCATTCAATTACAGTGCGTTTTGTTTGTAATACAAAGCAATGATGCTCGGTTTACTTTTCCTGCTGTATTGAACATTTAATTTCCTCTTCCCCCTTCTTCTTCTTCTTCTTCTTCTTCTTCTTCTTCTTCTTCTTCTTCTTCTTCTTCTTCTTCTTCTTCTTCTTCTCGCTCTCGGTCATTGACCCGCTGACAAAAGCTCGCTGTCATGGCATTACCCCAATCAGCATTCACAAGCCCAGCAGCAAAGGCGATGGTTTGGGGGGGGGGGAGAAAGAACACGCGCGAGGGGAAGATGGAAGTGAGAACCGCGTACAGGGGAGGTGGTGGTGGGGGCTTAACTCGGGAAGGGACTGGAGCGTTGTGCACGTGAGGAGGAGAAGGGGGGGTATATGGTATACGCTACGCACTGTTACGTTTCCTCTGCTGGCCCATACATCACGAACCTGTCCTTCTCTGCACTCCCCTCCCTCCCTTTTCTCTCACTATCCTTCCACTCTCCTTCCTTTCTCTCTGTCTCTCGCCTGTTTCTCCCCCTCCCCCCTCTCTCTCTTTCTCTCTCCCTCTCTTACGCACACACTCGCGGTTCGTCGAAACAATTGCAGCATTCCCACGCCGATCGTTCTATTGACTCTCTCTCTCTCTCTCTCTCTCTCTCTCTCTCTCTCTCTCTCTCTCTCTCCATCTCCCACTTCTCCTCACTCCGTGTACTAGGCGCGAGCGCGCGGGCGCAAGCACCAGCCGGGCCGTGGTGGTGTGATGGCAGTTGTCCGTCGAATGGTGGTCCGTCCGGTGACAGATTATGACAGGAATCGCTTTGTGATTAGCAGTGCTCGCGCCGTGGTGGGGCGTGGCGGGCCGAACGCATCCATCGCTCATTGCCGGTCCGTTTGTTTGATGTGTACAAGTGACGGATCGCTCCGGATCCGCACCCTCTCCTCGCTCCCTTCCTCTCTTCTGTTCTCCTTTCCTTTCTCCGTTCGTCACATACTTCTCGATGCGAATAACATGAGTGACACACGCTTTCCCTTTGTGTGACATGGTCGTGGCACACACGATTTTAGTGATACATTTGGCGCCCACTCAAGAGTCCGTTTTGATGTCTGACCCTTCCATTTCTTATGAAACAGGTCCAATAGGTGGATTTCACGCAGCTTAAAAATGACTTCTGAGACGGGTGACGGAGCCTTCATAGTGTGTGCTCCCAAGTGTGCAGCTCTATCCACACGTTAACGTGGACAGAAACGAAGTTTCAAACACATGCTCTGAGCTCTTGATATTGTATTCATAGGAACGCCTGCAACGGCGAGGACCCGCGAGGACCTCGTCTGATTCGTTCTCCGGGTGATCCCACTCTCACAGCAACAAGTCTGCCCTTTCCTGCCCGGCCCAGGCTGGTAGTCGAGCCGGCAGCACCCAGCCCCGCCCCGCACCGTTCAACAGGTCGTATTCAATATGCGAGGGTACCGCCGGATAGAAGGGCTGCCTGCACCTCCCCTAAAGTTGCGTCGCGTGCCGTGAAAATGTGATTTGGCTGCGGGCCCCGCTCAGATTCAAAGGCGAAAAGTCCGCCCACAATTTGTGTAGTGACTACGGAACGCTCCGTTTCATCTGTCTGCGCAGCGGTCCGTGGTGTGCCAAAGTACGGACTGGACCGGTTTTTGGAGGCAAGGAAACCCCTCCGTGATCGCCGTGAAGTAGAAAAAGAAACTGTTCGCTCCGGCGAAAACATGGCCGGTATGGATTCCGTAAAAAGACAAATCCGTTGTAGTTTTTGACGGTGCTGCAGGGGATGTGACCGTGGGGCGCGCTCGGCAGGGTCGTGGTTGGAGTAGCGCACCCGAGGGGTGCCCAACTGAGGTAATCAGGTGTACATAGAGTAGGTAATCCCTGGTAATCACCGGTAATCCTTGGTAATCACCGGTAATCCTTGGTAATCACCGGTAATCCTTGTTAATCACCGGTAATCCTTGGTAATCGCCAGTAATCCATGGTAATCACCGGTAATCCTTGGTAATCGCCAGTAATCCATGGTAATCACCGGTAATCCTTGGTAATCGTCGGTAATCCATGGTAATCACTAGGTAATCGTTGGTAATCACTAGGTAATCGTTGGTAATCACCAGGTAATCGTTGGTAATCACTAAGTAATCCAGCAAGGAAATTCCTAGAAATATTTGGTAATCACAGGTAATCTTTGGTAATCACAGGTAATCTTTTGTAATCACAGGTAATCTTTGGGAATCACTGGTAATCTTTGGGAATCACTGGTAATCTTTGGGAATCACTTGTAATCTTTGGGAATCACTGGTAATCTGTGGTAATCAATGGCAATCTTTCGTAATCACTGGTAATCTTTTGTCAGTGGTAATCTTCGGAAACCCTTGGTAATCATGGGTAATCTTCGGTTATCTTCGGTAGTCTCTGGTAATCCTTAGTAATCATTACTTTTTGGTAATCAGGTGTACACGATTTTTACGAGTTGGGCACCCCTCGAGCGCACCCCTAGTCCACGGTAGGGGGACAGGGGAAGTCCCATAGGCGTTTCCCTCAGTCAGCTAGGGAATTGTTGAGTTGAACCGCGCCGCCACCAGTTCAAACTTTGGCATTCATCAAACTTATCAAGTTTCAAATGCGACTCCTAGGTGCGCGTGTGTGCGTGTGTGTGTGAGCGCGCAGTCACGCCGCTTCCCCGAATGCCCTCCGCCACGCCCCACTGCCGCCGCCGCCGCACCCTCTCAAGCAAACAAGCACAACTCGCTCGCAGACCCCCTCCCTTTAATCTGTGGAGAGGTTTCCCCTTTTCTCTGCTGTCGGGTCGGGCCGCAGCCGGAAGCGCGAGTGGGACCGGGACGGGTCTAAAGGTACACCCGTGTCGCCACCAAATGGGCGCTGTGCGATGCGAGCTCTCTCTCTCTCTCTCTCTCTCTCTCTCTCTCTCCCTCTCTCTCTCTCTCTCTCTCTATCTCACTCTCACTCTCACTCTCACTCTCTCCTCACCATCTCTCCCAGTGCCTCCCCGCCCATCTCTCCCCTCTTTCTCTCTCCCTCTCTCACCCCTACTCCCTACTCGATTGGGGAGCGATTTATAGCGGTTGAAACGAGACGTCACGGTCCGGCGGAACAAGAACCCTTGCCTCTCCCGGCCCCTCTTTCCCCCTCGATCGCTGGGCCTCAGCGCCTCCTCGGCCTCGTCCACCATGCGTACAAGTTGTTCGGCTTGAAAGTGTCATGGTTTTTATGGTTGGGATGTATAGACGAAAGAATACAGTTTCCTTCTTATGATCACGTTGACATGAAAACCTCAGTTTTAGAAAATTTTCCGAGGAAATTATAAATTATAAAATATCTATTTAAATATGTTATCAATGTTACTTTTTTCTAAGTAGTCCCGGCAAAGCCCTTGTCTATTGCGCTTCACCTAGCCTGGTGCTCGTGCTCCACTCCCCATGTGAGTAGCAGCAGCCCCGTCCCTCGCCCCGCTCCAAACCTTTCCCGTACTTACCCCGCTTTCTCTGAACCGGCCGGTTGGGACGCGCCGGTTGGAAGCGCGCAAACCGAGGCACGGTCGGTTCTACCGGTGTCGGTTACACACGGTTACACTTCATTTAAGGTGATACAGGACTGAAACTGGAAAAGTCCGTCAAAAAGCAGCTATTTTGAGTTTTTAATCAAAATGCGAATTAAATTAAGAAAAAGCTCTCTATTTCATTCTAAGTTGGTTTATTGCGGTTCTATTAAGGTATAATAAGTCTGTATTTAAACGGAACTGTGTTCGCGACACGTTTTTTGAAGATAAAAAACGTGTCGCGACCACAGTTACGTTTAAATATAGGCTTATTATACCTTAAAAGAACCGCAATAAACCAACTTAGAATGAAATAGAGAGCTTTTTCTTGATTTAATTCGCATTTTGATTTTAAACTCAAAATAGCTGCTTTTTGACGGACTTTTCCAGTTTCAGTCCTGTATCACCTTAAACGGACGGAGGTCGAAGGTCATATGAGGTTACCGAAACTTAAGTACATAGTAAGTCCGTCCGGGAGGGCTGCTTATTTGAAACAAGAAGTTCAAATCAGCGCTGAAAGGCCGTTCCGTGCGCAGGCTGACCCAGTAAAAATTGTTTATTTAAGGGAAACAGTCGGGCTACGCGATGGGGCGTTTCGCGTAGCCCTGAAACGTTCAGGTACACCTATTACCTGCTCCCCCCCCCACCACCACTCAGTACAAAGGCAAGGCTATCTAGCGCGTTTTTTTTTCCGTGCGCCACTTGAGGGAGAACGGCGGAGAGCAGACCAAAGGCAATCCAGACGCCGTTTTATGAAGTGCCTTTGTGGCTTTCTCCCTCTCCCTGTCGACACACTTACACACTCACACACACACACACACACACACACACACTCACACACGCACGCACGAGGGAGAGAGACCCAGACGGTGGACTCGTGACGTTACACACCCACCTTCATAGTGGTTCGGAGCAACAAGCTCATAACTCCTCCAACGTGTGCCCAGCCCTCTTCTGAAGCTCTCTCCGCCCCTGCCACCCGCCCCCGCTGTCCTCGGGGAACGGCAGGGAGAGGGGACACACACACACACACACACACACACACACACACACACGTCCACGCCGAGAGTATACAAGGGCTGCTTGGTTTAAGGCTCACTGCTCACTGTCATCTGAAATGTTGCAATTTTCTAACTTTTCGTGTCTCTGTAGAGCCCTCTGCAAGTGTGTAGGTAGCACTTTCGTTTCCCTTGGGTATCGTCCAGAATGACAGTAAGACGGTTCATTTTCCTGCGATTTGTTCAACAAATTCAAGAGAGCTTGGCGCCTGCGAATCTCGGGGTAGGCCACCCCGCAGTACACGCATGCGTAGCTGGCAAGATGTTGCCTACCTACCAGGCGCTATGAGACCCTGCTCACACTACACGCTGAACATGACAGTTATTTCGAAACAGCGAATGACGGACGTCCGTCTGTTCGTCTGTTCAAAGTCTCGGTGATCCCTTAGGTAAAGAGGCATATGTGTGATAATGGACTTTTAGTGATGCAACATCGTAAGGCACTTTTAGTTTTAGACTACTAGACCTGAAAACGAGTTGACCCACATCACTCCCCGTCCCCCCCTCTCTCTCTCTCTCTCTCTCTCTCTCTCTCTCTCTCTCTCTCTCTCTCTCTC
>NW_026267445.1:270497-283924 GCF_000697945.3 Frankliniella occidentalis
CTCTCTCTCTCTCTCTCTCTCTCTCTCTCCCCCTCTCTCTCCCTCTCCCTCTCTCTGCTGGCGGGGAGGCCCTCTGCGGGCCTCTGCGTGTGCTCCCCTTGGGATGGGGCGTGGTACCGAGGAGAACCCTTTTAGGGCGGCGCAGCAAAAAGTCTCCCCCGCGTCCACCGATCTCGTGCGGAGTAGGCCGGGCCGTACCGGCCAGGGGGGTCCCACAGAGCCCACACCCACATTGGCCCATTGGTCGGGCTCGTCCGACCGGAACCACTGTAAGGGTAGCCAAGTCAGCCCTGTGCTCCGTGGCGTCAATCCCTAACCGCACAACACAAGACGCGGAAAAACAACATGAAAGTTGAGATCCATTTACTTTAGGGTGTATATTCTGGATTTAATTTGAGTATTGTTTGTAAAGGGTCGTAGTTAAATGTAGGTTTGCCCTATGTGCGGTACTATATGATTGTGAGTCCAATCAACGAGCGACCCAAAAGACCAGCAACGACACACGCACTCTAGTTTGCATGTTTGGAAACAACTCCCAATCAATATACACGCGATGTAGAAAAGCGGTGAAGTATGTATCAGAGATAATAATGCGATGATATTGATCTGGAAATGGATGTGCTGCCTAGAACCTGATGGCCTTTACAAAGCTAGTCAAATAAACTATAACACATAAAAAAAAAATTACCGTGACAATTTTTTGTTCGATTGTCTATTATTGGGTCTGGATCGGTTCTGAACTAAGCGTGTGGGAGGCCGTTAGATTAGGGGGCAGCGATTGAATAATCTCCACTCCTTTTTAGGAAATATGTAAACGACGAAAAGTCTAACCCTAGAACGGATAGTTTGTCTAGCCGCAAGCGCCTGCGAACGAGAGGGTGGGCAACACCGCAGCACAGGTGCAGTATTGGATGCCTAACGTACTGGAGCTCCCAGTGCCGGACCGCAGACAGAGATAGTACGCTTTTTCTTAGTTCTGCGCTACACGGTACAGTGCACGAATACGGCTCCACTGTAGACAGTTTTTTCTGGTTTTGCCTGTACGGTGGTCCTGTACATTTCTCTCTGTACCAAATTTTAACAATTGAAACTACATCAACACTGTTATTCAAATAACAGACGTTGCTGGAAAATAATTAGCGGTTGATGCTGTCATTTTTCCTGTCATAATTTTTTGCAGTGTTATTATAACGGTTCTGGTCAAGAACGTTATCATGATTATCGTGAACTTTATGTGCGTGCATGGAACATGTTCTCTAGAGACGTGTCGTTGACCAAAGTTTTTTTTGGTGCAGGGCGATGCGGCTACCGCGGTGCTCAGGATGGTCAGCGCATACCCGCCATCATCGCGCGGCGTTCAAAAACTGGCATCCGCGCGTCTCGGTAATCGCGCTTCGTTAAACGCCATGAATCCTGTCAATATTCGCGCAGCGCTCATGTCACATGCCGCAACTAATTGGCATTTGCGCGTTGCGTCACTCCGCTAACTACCCTTTTCCGCCATTTGCCGGGCCCATCGCCGGACCGGCCGGGGCCCGGGGCCGGGCCGGGCCGGGCCGGGCCGGGCGGCCCAAGCCGGCGATGTGGCCGGCAGCAGACTCTGTTAAAATGCAAATTAGACCATTATTTCAGCGCGGGGCCCATCGGACGGGTCGGGTTGGGCTGGGTCCGGCCGGCGAGAGGCGCGCGGCCATGTGAGCCTGCCGCCGCGCCCTTCAACCGCCCCCCGCCACGCCCCGCCCCGCCCCGCCCCGCCGTGGTCGTGCCTCGCCCCGTGACTGCGAGTCGGGCTTGCTCCACGCCTCCGCCTACGGCTTCCGGAACACCCTGCCGTGCGCCGGGGCCGGCCCGGCGCCCGGGCGGCGCTGGGCTCAAGGATCGCCGGCTGTTTGTTCCCGGATCAAGGCGCCGAGGCTCCAGGGACCCGCTCGCTCCATGAGCCCCGCTCTAGAAGGGCCGGTTCCACGACAAGCGCCAGGAGGCCTCCTACAACGCCTGGAATTTTTTTAGCCCTACGTCAGCGAGGATCCTTCGACGACGAGGTCGTCACGTAGGAGACATCGACATCGAAACCACCGTTAGATCTGCTGGACGGCGTGGATTCTCTCTTGACAATCGTCACTTCACCCAGAAAAATAGAAAGTCGTATCAACCAACCATTGTGTTGTTACTTCAGGGACAACTATAACATGGTTAAAACAAATTAACAATCCTACAGTTGTCGAAACTATATTTTCGTTTTCAGACCAATTTTAACGTTACCTCCAACCATCACTTTATGGTTGTCAAGACACTATTTTGTTTCTAAATATTCAACGTTTTCGTGCACATCTAGACCGGGTGCAAATTTTGTTCCTAAAACTGGGAAAATTTTGCAAAGTTTTAAACAATTTCTGTGCAAATTGAGGAACAAATTGCCCCTGATATTTGCGGAGAAGGCCCATTTATATTGCGTCGTCTGTGTAAAACAAGTCAAAAGCTTTGTTTTCCTCGCCGGTAGCAAAATTGGGCGATTTCCGAACGCCCCCTGTGAGTGCGAGGGAGAGCGCTGTCGCTGGCATAACGTCCGCTCGGACCGCTGGACCAAGAGTGGGAGCCTTGGCAGCGGAGGCGCCCGGTCCTGGTCGTCGGAAACCCGTTCGATGAAAGGTCTTGGGCGCTTAAAAGTCGACGCGACATTCGCATGAGAGCGACCCTGACATTGACAGAGAGCGACATGGACTCCGACATTTTTGGCAGTACGGCGCTGTTCCTTAGTAGTTGTTTCGGGTTTTCAGATATTTCCTATACAATACTTCATGCTGTTGCACGGGTCGCCGAGAGAGGGCGAGGGAGACTTTTCGGGCAGGAGGCAAAAAGAGTTTTGGAATTCGAAGAAGCCGACGACAGCCACAAATAGCATTAGCGAAATATGTCACGATTTGGCAGTGATGAGCCTTCTCTTGTTAGTCGGAGCAGGAGGGCAACGTCGTCGTCGTGGCCATATCGCGTCCCGGTGCGGCGAGCGCGTGAAACACGTCGCGGACGGCCCGTCCTGGGCCCTGGTGCTCCTCTGCGTGGGCCAACTGGAGAGTTCCTCATTACGAGCCGCGCGAATTCGGCACGGACGTGACGGGACGGACACGCGGGCGCGCCGTGACGGACGTGACACGTCCGCTCATCCGCCAGTCCGTCCGTCCGGCCCGCCCGCCCGCGCGCCCGCACACTGCACCACGCCCAGCCTCAAGCGGGTGTGCCGGCAGCGCCAGCGCCGTGTTTGGGTACCGCAGACCTCTTAGCGATTCACGAGCAGCGCTCTCCAGCGGCTCCCCTCCCGCGCTCTCCGGCCGGCGCGATACGTGCGACCAGTTTTAACGCGCCGACGACACACACCGGTTCGAACCGGACGGCGGCGCGGGGCGGGGCTCCCATTGCCTGCATCACGTCGCATTGGCGATGACAGCGGAGCGGCGGCGGCCGAAAGCCATACGCGTGGACGCGGGGCCGCCGGCGCGTTGCAGGCGGTGCAGTCGTTTCCGGCTGTTTTGCTTTGTGGTTTAGCTTTTTAGGGAAGCCCTCAACCAAGAAGGGTTAGATGACATTTTCATTTTTGTCCCTAACGGTGAAAACTTGTTGTCCAAGGACCATCGTAACGATTCAAGGACGCCCCATGCAATTTTTCCTATCCCATCCTTAAACCCCTCCGATGGTCCTTGGATATCAAGGAGCAGTTTTCACCGTGCTCTACTGAAAAATTAAGTGTGGAGCTGCACTTTAAAGTGTTTAATTCGGTTGCTGTGCACTTTTGTGCAACACTTATAAATACAGTGTTCAACTGACGTTGCACGTGCAAGTAATCAACACTATGTCGCACACTCTTCAGTGTTTGACTGGATATGTAAATACTATAAAGTGTTTAACAGTGAAGTTTACCACTTATAAGTGTTCAACACCAGGGTTCACTATGAACCTTTGGATACATTGTGTTGAGCGCTTGCATGTGCATGCCAGTCGAACACTACTTTTATCAGTGAACATCTCCGTTGAGCAAATCACACGACAGTTAGTGTCTAATTCTAAGGAAGCAGTGTTTAACAGGGGAGTTGCACACTTACAAGTGCACAGCTACCGATTTGAATACTTGCAAATGTACGACTACGGAGTTGCAGTTGAGCCCTTACAGTGTTGAGCAGTTGCGCACTTAATTTATCAGTGTGGTGACAACAAGAGACTTTTATATTGGTCTTCATTATTTTAACAACGACATTCAAAGAATGGGACATTGTTGGCAGTGCAGTGCAGGCGGGCGGCCGGGCGCTGCTGTCGCTATAAATGGAGCCTATGGCTGGGCTCACAGTTTGGTGGGCCTCCAGCTCCAGGCCGGCCTCTCTATGGGCCCCACGGAGACGACGCGCCAATGCGAGAGTGTGAATCACAACCAGCCGCGCCGGTTAGTGCGGGGCTGCGAGCCGACCAGCCCGGACCAGCCGGCCCGGCCGCGCGCCGCCCATACTGACACACGGCCAGCTCGTTGCCGAGTCGGCCCGCGCCCGCGTCACTAGTTTTGGGCCTTCGCGGGGCGGGGCAGGGCGGCGGCTGTCGGCGTGTGGTGGCGAGGTGGGGCGGGTGGGGGCCGCTGAACTCTGGCGATACTGCGGCTGGATAGTGGGCCCGGACTGGCGAGCTCTCCTGGTTATCGGACTCTTTGGCACGTGGAATGGGCGGTATGCGGCCTGGGCCCCCCTCCGAACAGCGACGAGGGGCCGGCTGGGTCGGCGCTGCAATTAATATAGCCAAGGCGTCCGCACGCCGTGTCCAGGAATATTCCCAGCGGATGATTTTATTCAAAGACACGACAGTGTGGCATGTCGAACAAAAATAATATAGCGTGGCGGGACGGCCACGACGCGTCTATCGTCGGCTGTTGCCGGGGATGCTGTGATGTCCCGGAGATATGTCCTGCTCTGGAAACTCAAGTGTCGTACAGTATCTCAGTTAAGTGTTCGAAACGACGAGTACTAACTTCACTTCACTTAATTACCGTTGGTCTCACAAGACCTCTGGCCTAACAGCCTCATCGTGCCCTACAGTTTTAACTATAGTACACAAATGGTATCACATAGTTGTGATACTGTGCGAAACTTGAGTTTTCAGAGTGTGTGTCCGGGCCGAGGGGGAAATCACTTGGGTTCATAGCGTACGGGCTATTTCGTGGTGTTTCTCCTGTCAATTCGGTTATTTCTTCTGCCATTTCGGTTATTTCTCGCCCATTTCGGATTATTTCAGGGTATTTCGCGGTATTTCGGAGTACTTCAGGGCTATTTCGCGACTATTTCACTGACTATTTCGCGTCTATTTCGCTCTATTTCGCCTTTATTTCGGACCATTTCGGCGGAAGGTGTATGAAGTATTTCGCAAGTGACTTCCCCCTCGTTACGGGCGTATCAGTGGAAGGGGGTTTTACCTGTTCCCTCCCAACCGGGATTTAAATGTACTTATGTTCTCTGCTTCAATATTTTATTTTTCTGTGTGTGGTTTGCCGATGCTGTGGCGTGAGATGGAGAGAAGAGAGAAAAAGATGCAGAAGCTCTTTGAGAGAGGGGCGCCGCAGGGGTGGCGAAAAAGAAATACGAGGGGCTAGAGATCAATCTGGAATCACATTTTTCGGTCACCGCGCCGACGCGCCGACGCCAGCGGTTTCGCTCGGTCTCCTTTACATTTTCTTTCTCTCCCCTCTCGGGATGCGCCCCGCCGCGCTGCTGCCGCGATAGTGTCTGTTTGCGGGTCGCGCGCCCGCGTCGAATTGCTTTAAATTTGATGAGAAGTCACGGAGCCGCACCGAGAGCGCGCGGGAGCGGGGTCCCCCGGGCGAGAGGCTGGTCGAGAGGATGGCGACCGCGCTGGTGCCGCTCCTACACCGGGGCCGAGGCGCCGCGAGGCCGGGGCTCGCACACCTCACCTCACGCTCCCGCACGCTTCCCAACAGGGGCGCGTGCTGCTCCGCCGTATCGAGCCCAGCCAACAGGTAAAGCTCCCCTTTCAGAGCAGCGCAGCGCCGGGCGAGGAGGGGCTGCACGGGGAGGACGTCGAGGACGAGGAGGGAAGGCGCGCGGCAGTGCGTTGATAGAGCCGTTTCTGCGCGCCCCGCCCCGTCTACGGGGGCGCCCTCTCCTCGTGCGCCGCCCGGGCTAGAGGCGCCAGGCGCCAGGCGCTCGGCCGGCGCCAGCCCCGCGGGCCGGACGGGGCGACACGGAGGGCGCCAAGCCGTCTAGCGGGACAGGGGCGGGCTCCCGGGCCGGCGTCGCCGTAGCGCCCGCCAGAGGGATGGGAGGGACCTAGTGACTAGTCTCCCGCCCCTCCACTGCAACTGGTTACACTGTACCGCGTGCACGCATGCGGACGGGTTGCCTACTCGTTCGGGCCACAGGGCGTCAATGGCGATAGGGAGCAACCGCCGACAACCGCCTCATTGCGTGCACAGAAAAGCCGAGCGTACGCGAGTCAACGACATTCGTATGGAGGCACAAGTTTGTGAATTTCAAAGGAAAATTTTCACCTTTATGCCCTTACTTGCCCGGGTGGAAATTCATAATATACCTTCAAGCCAATGGCGTAGGAGACGGGGGGGCCGGGGGGGCCCGTGCCCCCCCAGGTTTTGAGCTGGGGGGGCCTTGCCCCCCCAGAATTTTTGAAAGACACGATCAAGGAAATAGGTTTAGGGACGACGCTCAGACCACACACGAAAAAAAAAGACTTTGTCGTGGGGATCAGTTCTGTGTGGTAGGCTGAATTCGATAGCTGGAATCGAGAATCCGATACTCACAATAAGCAAGAGTTGGTTGTCACGACCGAACACTTGTACGGATAGAACCAGCTGGAGTTTGTTGTATTCGTACAAGTGTCCGGTCGTGGCAACCAACTTCTGGTTGTGGGTCGGTTGTTGGTATCGGATTCTCGATTCCAGCTACATCGAGTTTAGCTTACCGAACGTAACTGACGAAATCATTTTTTTCCGTGCAGGCCATGCCACGCAAATTTTCGTTTCATTCAAATTTTAGTGTCCTATTATTTACATAATCCTGATGCCCTTAATCAATTTTTTAACCTATACACTCCGCCTGGTGGGTAGGCAACCCACAACACGTGCCCCCCCAGCTTTTTGGACCTTCCTACGCGCCTGCTTCAAGCGTGCGACATTCACACGCTTGCGTTTTCAGTGTGCGTACTTGTGCGGCACGGGACGAGCGCACACAATCTCCCGCCTGCTATACAGTGTTCCGTTCTGCGTTCAACTTTTCTCGACGAGTTGAACGGTAGTTGTGCGAAGCGCATAATGGGACTTGTAGTGAGTGGGAGGATAATGCGTAGGGCAGGGATGTGGGGTGAAGTGGTGGCGCACCCGCGTCGCCCAGGCCGGCCGCGCCACGCCCTGCTCGCTACGCCCCGCCCCGCCCCGCCACGCCGTGACTCGCCGCAGCCGACCACTCAGACTGCCAGCGGGGTGCTTCCGCGCGCATGGGCTGGGGTTGGAGTGCAACAGGCCCGACTTGACTGCCGTGAGAGCGGGCGGCGTTGTTGGCGAGGAGGTGAGGGGGGGGGGGGGGCTTGCGTGACCCCAATGAGCAGCCACCCGCGAGAGGGAGAGTGGGGTCGTGTCTTGTAACATTGTTACAGACGCCGTCGTAATCCAACAACATGGTGACGTAATGTCCTTTTCAAAAGTTTTGAACTTACATTTTATTTGCATAGTACAATTTCGTGATGTTTCATCTTCTTTATTTTCGGCTCGAAACGATTCCAATAAAACGCGAACGGAAGAACGCGCACATAGCGTGTTCGTTCGTACGAGTGCGGCGCGTTGGAGAAGGACGCGGGGGTGCCCCCCCCCCCCCCCGTCCTCGACCCCTTCGCCGCCCTGCACCAAAGCCTTCTGATGAGTCAACATGTCCCTACAATGGTCGCGGTGATTGAATCGAACGGCCCGGGCCCCGGCCCAGTAGGGTCCCCACCCCACCCGCGAGCAAACGCTGTGCAAACGTAATCGCTGCTACTGGAGGCCTTGGCAGAGGTTTTAAATGCGATGCCATTTCACCGATTGTGTGCCGTCAAACTTCCTCTTTTGTCCCTCTGGGCCCATTTTGTTGTAGGCCTTCCCATAACTCAGCTCCGGGCCGAACTTCGTCAGGGTTAAGTCTTCCACAAAGTTTCACAGTGCAAACTAAAAGTCAGGGCAAGTTTTTAACGCTGCGCCCGCCCCGCCCCGCCCCTCCCACGGTCGAGCCCGGCCCGGCCCGGCCCCTGCGCGCAGCAGGGGGCAGTACAGCACAGGGCCCGCAGCCCGCAGGCCGGAACTGCCAATGACACTCTGGCCTGATGCCTTGGCTTGGCGAGAGCCGGCCGAGAGAGCCGGAGAGAGCCGGCGAGAGAGCCGGGCGAGAGCCCCAAAGGGATGTTGGTTGCGGTCGGGGGCCGCCCCGCTGCGAGTGGAAGCCGAAGGGAAGCCGGCGAGGCGAGGCGAGGCGGGCAAGTCTGCCCCTCAGCAGCATCCAATAATAAGGAGCTGCCCCGCTCCTCCCCGCCACGCCCCGCCACGCCACGCCACGCCCCGGGCCGACACGCCGAGTATGACCAAGATGCCACCACGACGCTGGTGTGGGGCGGGGCCCGGCGTGGCGGGGGTGAAAGGCAGCAGTGATAATAGGGGAGGGCTGCGGAAGGCGCGGCGAGCCATTCAGGGGGTGGTCGGGGGAAAATAAATAATAATATTAATAAGAAAGGAAACCAAAAGGGAAAGGAAAAGAAAAGGCGCGAGGGTGGGGCGGGCGGGAGGTCGTGTTATTAAGCAGGAGTTTCTCTTTGATTGCCTTTTGAAACAGATAAATCAATCATCTGATTTTTCGCTTCATCGTCAGTTAGTTGAGAAACGTTCTCGAATGCGTTGCTAGTCGCCCCCCCCCCCCCGCTCCTTTGTACGCAAATATAATCAAAGAGAATACAAGTCACGGGCTCCTCTTTTTTTTCTTTCAGACACAATTCCTAATGCGTTACGGCACCCCCGTTTATTCCCGCTCGGACAGACTATCATCACAATGAGCACATCGGACGTGCCCCCTCCCCCCCCTTTTCGTACTCGTCCTCGCACTTCCCGTTCAGTATGGCAGTGGCTGCGTGGAGCGGGCATAGCAGGAGAGGAGAGGAGGGGGGGACCTCCACGTGCCTCAACACGTGTCATGAATCATTCATGGCTCTATTTCCCTCGCATTGTCAGTGGGAATGGTTCGGCGCCAAAATGCGGACACCGCACATCATATCACATCATACTATACATCTCATAACTGGAACAAAATCAACCCTCCCTTCAAGGTTGTTAGTGGGTTTTTTTCTACTACCGTATCTTTGGCATTACTAAGTTTTGCTGACTAAAAAAAAAAGAAGCAGTATTTTTTGTTCGTGTCGTGACTTTATTAGTAACTAATTTCTGCACAATTATGCAACCCTGCTATCGTCTCGCACGGTGAAAAAGGTTTCTTGTATTACAAGACCTTGTCTTGGATCTTATGGAGAACGCCAATGGCATCCAAGACCAGGTCTTGTAATACAAGAAACTATTTTTACCGTGCGGTGTAGGCGTGCCGAAAAAAAAATGTACGTAAACATTTAGTGTGTGAAAATAATCAGACGTGGTGGTTGTTTTGTCGTGTTTGCGTGCTGTGGGTCGCGCCCCCAGCGACACGCGCCGCCAACGCCATGGCACCGCCCTCCAGCGCCGCGGCGCGTAAGCGGATTGCCGTCGCGGGCAATTTGGACCTTTATTTCCACGGTGCGTTACTTCCGCAAAAATATAAAATGGAATGGTGATGGGGGTTTCTGTATATGGGGGTGGCCGGCGCGTACGCGGCAGGCCCCGTACCCCTCCCCCCCCTCTCCCGGACACATTTTTTACGAGCCCCATAATGATTGTACCTCAGCTATCGTGCGAAGAACGCGCCCTCGCCTCCAGCCTAGTGTGGTCCCTGGTCCTGGGGTCCTGCACGATAGACCGGTTAAGGCGCGGTAGGCCACCAAAAATGTGAAGGCTCTTCACAGGCCTGGAAGATGCTATGGTTTCACTGTAAAACTGGTTGGCGTCTTATGACACGTTATACCACGACAAAGTTTGGCGTCCAATGGTAAACGACGCCAAATTCTGGCGCCTTTTTTGACGCCAAAATTTTCTGTCTTCCAGAACGACACCATTAGCGTCAAAAGATGCCACAATTTGGCGTTCATCTTCAGAGGACGCCAATTTTGTGGCATCATAAGAGGCCAGCCAATTTTCAGTGTGTTGTTCAATTGGGCAGCTGTTTCTGTGATGCATTTTTGTAAATCCTCCAAAAAAAGGAATGCACCGCATTCGGAGAGGGACGGAGGGCAATATATAACATAAATACAAAAAAAAAACTGCCCTGAATTTTTCCTTCCTGAAAACTCCCCTCACCCTCCTTCCGTTTCCTTTCCACCGTCGTGTATGCGTCCAGTCGTGAACTGCGTCAGAAGCTGGGGAGAAACTTTCCAGTCCATCAGTCCGAGTGCAACAGTCTCTTGTTCGCCGCTCACAATACAGGCGCGTTCTACCGCCGCCCACTCATTACCGCTCCGTAATAATAATAACAACAATAATGCGACTAAAAAGAACGATACCAATCTCCTCCCTATTTTCTTTTTTTTATTCTCTCCGTTTCTTTTCTTCCGCGTTCCAGAGTGTTTTTCTTTGGGGATGGGATGAGCGGGCGCGCGGGTGAGTCTGCGAACAGCGGCGGTAGCAAGGCCCGGGAGCGGCCCAGCTTAGGGCCGACTGATCCCGCTCCCCCTCGCCACCCCCACGTCCACCCTCCACAACCCCTTCTCCTCCCTATCCCCCGCGGCTGTCTGCCGTCCACCGAAAACGGCTCCATTACCATCGGAATGGCCCCGCCACGCCACGCCTCGCCACGCCCCGCCACGCCCCGCCACGCCCCGCCACGCCGCGCTGCGCCGCGCTATGCTGGATCAATTATTTCACCCGTTAGCAACCCCATAAACGAGTCGCTGCCTTGCGCAGCCCCCGGGCCCCCGAGCCCCTCTACTTGTTGCCAGGCTAGAGGAGCTGCTGCTGCTGCTGCTGCAGCTCGGAGCCCCCGGCCTCGGCCCGCCGACAGCCCCGCTGCGCACCGCTGTCTCGCTCGGCTGCCTACCCCCCGGTCCGCAGGCGCTCCCGATACTCACATTTCCGTCTCCACGTCGTCCATCCTGCTTCTGACGAGTCTCCTCGCTCGGCGTTGGTCCCCCTCGTCAAGCCCTCTAATCCACACGAACAGGGCGCCTGCAAAAATAAAGGAAAAAATGGGAAACATGTACATATTCATACGACTTTTTCGTAAAAGCATAAATTTTTCTAAGAAGTTGGCTCTCGGAGTATAGATTCCGCGGCAGCGCGGCGAAATGGGTCTAAGGGCAAAGCGAGTGAAGGCGGGTCAAAGCTCAACACTCAACAGGTTGATGTGTCACACACCTCTCTTTGCTGGCTCGTATTCTTTTTTTTAACCTTTTTCCTGACGGTAGACGCAATCCCATCGCAGTGCAAAGAGGGGAATGAATATATCGGATGATGCCCTATTACGGGGCAGGGGCAGGGACCCACCGTGGGGCGGGGCCGGCGGGGCAGACAAGCGCAGCGCGGCTCGCCTCTCTGGTTTATACCTCGCGAAGCGCTTCTGCCTCCATATTCCTCCTAATGAAGACCAGGAGCGGCCCGGGTGCCGCCGGGCGGGGCGCTGCGCTGCGGTGCTGGCACACGGGGCCCGAGCGTAGCGGAGCGCCCAGAGACAACAAAATTTAAAATGCCTTCCCAGTCCCCAGTACACACCATGCCCGCCCGAGCCAACAGGAGGACGCAACGCGCCGCAACGCAGAGAAAATAAAGCCGTGCTAAAACTAGCAAGTTTTTCATTTTTTGAAATTAATTGGTCCTTTTGTTTCAAACCTATTTTTTTTTTCTTCGATTTTTCCACGCGGCTTCTATTCGGGGAACTCTTTGCCCTTTGCGGCACCCACGGCCGGCGAAGGTGGAGCATCAAAGAAAATAGCCTTTGGAGGACAAGTGTTTGAACCTTTGAGGAACGCGGGGGTCGTATAGGCAATCATATTACTGACGACACAGGCGAAACAGACTCGGGGCAGGGGGTGGGGGTGGGGGGGTCAAAAGGAGGACCCGCGCCTGGACTGTGAAGGGGACGACAGAGGCGAGGGGGCGGGAGGGGGACAACAAAAGGCGTTTAAGGCGATTGGATGAGTGTGAATCGATAGGAATAAAGTGGCGAGTCTTTGACTTCCTGCTTGAGAAGGCAGCCATCTCCAAATTACTTTGTGTCTGCTGCGCGCTCTGCTGCCGAGGGTCGCGCCGTAGCCGTACCTGCTGCCAAAGTTCCGCCTCTCACGCGACCAGGAACACTCCCGGAGTAGATTAACGGCATCTTAGCTGCCTGCTTTAAGTAACAGGTCGGAGATGGTCATTCTCATGGGAGTAAGCTATTTCCGGTTCGCGGTGGTGCATCCGGTCAGGGTCGTTACAGAGCGTGAAAGCATGGTTTCAGTAAAATTGAGACAGCGGTCAGTAAAATTTCTCCAGGCACACTAAAAAAGCCAAAGCCAAAAAAAAATTGTTATTGTTTCCAGCAAACTTTGTCGACTCAAAAAATGAAATAAAACCTTTCAGGTCACCAGGATATTCTTGAACATATCTCATTTCACAATTTCTGAATCTTTGCTTAAAATCACATCCTGCGACACATCCGAGGCTGACATCGCAGTCGTACGGCCTCGTATCAAACCAACGTAATCGGTTTATGGACCACCGCTCTGTTTACAGGGGTGGAGAGGGGGTTGATTATTTCGTCTTTGGCAGCCCACCCACCTCAACCCTCTCCCCACGCTGGCCCCGCACAACCGTTCAAACAGGGGGGGGGGGGGGGGAGTCGGGAGGTTGGAAGAGACGGAAAGGGGCTCGGTAGCAGCAGCAGCGGAGAAGAGAGATGTCTGCGAGAAACGCGACACGGTGAGACGAGCCACTCTCGCTCCAGCAGAGAGACAGTCTGAGACTGGAGACGACCGGCGAGGCCCCGACACGGCGTTCAGCAGCATTCACCGCTCCCAATGAAGCCATTGAAGGCGCCTCCTAGAGGAGCGGGGCCCGGCGGCGTGGCGCGGCGACGGCGACATCCGGGCCCACAATATCGCAACGCCGCGCCAGCGGCAGTCAAATGCCCCCCCTTTTCCCTTCCCCTTCCCCTGCCCCCTCGCCTTCATCCAACGCGCGCGCGCGGGGGGGTCGTTCGCGCTACGCGCTCTACGACCGTTTGTAATCATGACAAACCAGATTTTTTGGCGGGAATGGAGCATCAGCGGCGTGGAGGGTAAGGACGGGGGGAGGG
>NW_026267445.1:284699-288015 GCF_000697945.3 Frankliniella occidentalis
GGGAGGGAGGGAGGGAAACAAAGAGTGGGAGTAGAATCTCCTCTTCGCTCCCGCTCTGCCCCGTGCCGACCACCAGGCCCAGCCCAGGGGCGCCAGGGGCCAGGGATGAGCGCTCAGCTCCGCTCAGCCCCGCTCGGACGGCATTAGCTCCACGGCTGGCCCGTAATTGCAGCATAAGTGTTGCGACAGCCGGGGCCGCCGGGGCGGACAAGGGTGCTAGCCGTGCTATAGCGCCACCGGGAAGTGAAAAGAACACTTTACTTTGTCGATTAGAATTTTTCACAAATTTATTTTTTGTGACTTTTTTGGATAGTTTTACTTTAGTATGCATACATTTTAATGGAATGAGTGAGATTACGAAACAAATTTTCCTTTTTGTCTGCGGTAGCTTTGTTAAAAAAACTACATCCGCTTTTATTCGTTGTTTAATTTTTCTGTGTTACTGATTAGGGCTTGTGCTTCGTTTGTTTTTGTTTTTCCAGGTGAAACACCCTCGCCCCGTCTGAAGGATTTCATATCCGTTTAATGCCATCGGACTTTAGCCTCCCGCAAGGCCTAACGAGCACGCCCCGCTCAGACCCGGCCCACCTCACCCCGCCCAGCTCGGACCCTCCTCGCCCCACCACGTTTGAAAGTCCCACCACGTCTCTCTCTCTCTCTCTCTCTCTCTCTCTCTCTCTCTCTCTCTCTCTCTCTCTCTCTCTCTCTGAGCGTGCAGTCCTGTGCCCAACCCAGCGGACCTCCTGCGCCCGTACCGTAGCGTCTCCACTCACGGTCGCAGCCTCGGTCGCAGCTCATTTACAGTGATCTAGTCCGCACGCCCAGCCCAGCCGAAGCGAGGCGCTGCGGTCCCATCCTCCCACCCGGTCCGCACGGCTCCGCACCTGGCCGCGCGCCGCCGCCCAGTCGTCCTTGGCCGCGACCAGTCCGGCTTGTCCATGGCTTGTCCGTGGCCGCGCGGCCCGGGCCACGGCCACCCAACACAATAAAGTTAAGTTACTTTCGGTCGGCGCCACGTGCGAGAAAGACGAGGAGGAGGCGGGGGAGGGGGGCGTTCCTCCGTGAGCGCGAGAGAGATTGCTGATGCGGACCCAGCGATCGAGATAGCAGAGCCGGCCGGGCCAGAGCTCGGACCGCGCAGCAGAAGCGCGTTAGGCGGGGCGTGGCCACCCGGAGCGGGGCGGGGCGGGGCGGGGTGTCCTTGGTGCCGTGCCCACCACGCCTGACCGCGCGGTCCGCGGGGGGCCAGGCCAGGCGCGGCAGCGCGCGGAGGCCATCCTTGGGCCATGCCACAGTCTGTATGTTGGCCGAGCAAAACGTAGTAGCGAAGCCGGGACGGGGCAGGGCGGGGCAGGGCCAGCCTTTTGGAGGGTTCCAGAGCCCGGGCCGGGCTGCTCGACGGGTTCTTGTTTGAGGTGGCGCCGGCCGGGCGAGCGCTGAACCTGGAGAATAGCCGGGCCCGAGCAGCAAGTGAGAGAGAGAGAGCGAGAGCGAGAGAGAGAGAGAGAGACGCGGGGCCGCACAGCGCCCGCCCTCCTGCCCCTCCACTCGCCCTGCGCACAGCTCTCAGCGAGCCACCTGCTTAATCTGCATGAATGTTGCCGCGTGGTCCGGCACAGAGGCTGCACAGAACACGTGGGGATAAGAAGAGCTTCTCGCTCACACAGGCGCGCTCACGTACACGCACTCACGGGGAGGGACAAGGACAGAGATGGGGTAAAGAGATGCGCGCTACCTGTTCACTACACTACGTGTTTCCTTGCATTTTCTTTTACCGTGCTGTTTGTTTGTGTGACCATGCAGCACCCTGTGTTGTATTCATTGTGTCCCATTTGCACGTGTTCTACTCGCTCTCTCTCTCTCTCTCTCTCTCTCTCTCTCTGTCTCTGTCTCTGTCTCTCTCTCTCTCTCTCTTTCTCTCTCTCTCGCTCTCTCGCTCTCTCCCGCAAACACACACACGCACGCGCACTCACTGTTCCTCCCCCCCCCCTGTCCTCTTTCCTTTTAGTCTTCTGCTCCGACCCAATACCTTCTGAAACACACTTGCCATGCATTCGCTGATACCACTAACGATAGGTGGGAGCGCATTTTCTTCTGCCCTATTAAAAGTTAGGAACCGTCCATGCGTCCGTTTTCCGCAGATTCGTTCGGCAAATTACAGGAGCTAGGGCTAGGTGCCTGCGAGAACCAGGGTAGGCCACCCTGCAGTACACGCATGCACTGCGGGCCAGATGTTGCCTACCTACCAGGCGCTATGGAGGTGTCTGGCCGTGGTCTCTGAAGCTCAGCCGCTCTCTGTGACTCTAGAGACACCCGTCTGTGCACTGACAAACCAAGTGTGATACTGCTTTGCTTAACATACTCGTAAGTCGACAACTGCAAATATCGTACTTGCAAGTACTCAACTCTGCAGCTGTGCACTTGAAAGTGTGCAACTCCTCTGTTGAGCACTTCCTTCCCTTAGATTGGAGGCTTACTGTTTGGAAAGTGGGTTTGCATCTAACAGAAGTAAGTGCACATAGCCATACCAAGCTGAACACTTGCAGTTGTACCAGAAGTGTTAGGCAAATGATTGCCTACTCGTTTTACCAGTGCGTTGCTCTCGCACCTACCCCTACACCCTCCTTCAGCACACCCACGCCACCGACGCCCTCCCTCACCCTTGACGCCGACACAGACCCCGCTCTCCCGCAAGTCAACGACTTGCTTTTCCCGCGCCAATTCCATTTCTTCCGTCTTCGTCTTCCGCGAGTTCGGCGATCGTAAATTGGAGATGGGGCCCACGTTGTCCTGCCCCGCGCTGCGCGGCGCTGCGCTACCGTCGAGCTGTGCCGGGCCTGCCTCGGCCGGGCCGCCGGTGCCCCGCCACTAGAACGCCGCCCTCGTCCTCGCCTCCGCCCCTTGCTCCCCCGCCCTCCACGCTTCAAACAAGAGGCTCACGGGGTTGCCAAGGCGACCCCCTCCCCTCCTTCTACAACCACCCTTCCTCTCATCCTCCTCTCCCCCCGACCATCTGCCCGCTACTATACGGTCCAGAGCGCAGAGGGGAGAGAGCAGGGCACACATATATGGCGAGGACGCAAAATCTCAAATCTTTTGCTATATTCGATTTGGACGAGACCCCCCCCCCCACCCTCTACCCCCTTTCCACCCGGCAGTCAACTTTCCACTGCCCCTCCCACTCAATTCCCTCCACCCCCTCTCCCCTCTCTCCCCCAATCCCCTTTCCAATCGTACCTGACAGGCCACTGTCCAGCTACGGGAGAGCCCTTGTTACCACTTCATCGTGTGGCTCTGGGAAACAGGTGGCCGTCTG
>NW_026267445.1:297432-298714 GCF_000697945.3 Frankliniella occidentalis
CCTCGGTTTGCCCTATCCATCCCCCCACCCCTTGTTAGCCGCCTCTTAGTACGCCCCTGACCAAACCCTATGGCTATAAATTGCTTATTGGAGGGAAGTCACCGAATCCTCACTACGAGTCCTCACTCCACACTGTAAATTAATTGTTCCTTCTTGTCAAAGGATCATCGGAACGATTCAAGGACGCCCCATGCAATTTTTTTCCTATCTCGTCCTTAAATCCTTCCGATGGTCCTTAGATAGCAAGGAACAGTCTTCACCTCTCTCTACCTGACCTTCCTGTCCTCGCCCAAATTGCAGTGGGGAACCTCATTACCATTGGGTGAGGGCTGTAAATTTTGCTTCAAATGGAGCTGGGAAAATAATGTTGCTCTCAGGAAAGCGATATTTTCGGGGTCACTGATCTTTGCTCTTCCGAGAAAGATATCTGACTAAGAATTTGCGGTGCTTGTTTACTGCAAATTTCAATAAGACTGGGGTAGTAGAAACTCTTCTCTAAACTCTGAGCTGAACGAGCTGAAGCATCCTGTATGCTCTAGACGCCTATCCTCTCACGTCACTAGAGTATGTTTCGCATTGCAAATGATTTTCTTGCGTTTTCAAAGAATTAATGAAGGTCCTGTAAGTTTTTGATTGTCAAAGTCACGAACTCTTTGCAATTAACTCGCCCGCCCTTCCGCCTACCCTATGTGCCACTCTTTACTGTCCCATTATTTGTCTCCAATATGTCATTAATTATCGCGGAAATTTTCGTTCGCTGCTGATGATCATTTCTATTTATTTTTCTGAAAGAATCACACGCGGTTTCTCTGTGCCTCCCTTAATGGGCCTTTTCTGAAAGAGGGTTCGTGAAAAACCGCTGATGTCAAACTAATTTTAAGAAGTGAATTGCAGCTGTCCGGCTTCGCATACAGAAAAAGCGCTTGTGGCGCCATCGAACCTTAATTACAAGGCAGAGATAGGCAGGTACAAGAGAGAAACAAATAACCGCGCACACCTCTGTCTCTTTATCTGTCTGTCTGTCTGTCTGTTTCTCGCTCTGTCTCTGTCTCTCTCTCTGACACACACACACACACACTCGCAACCAATTTACCGCATTTTAACTTAACATTTTAACTTTCTCGCACTTGTCCGTCTTTGCCAGCAGCCGTCGCTGAACTTAAGTACACGTAATTGTTTCTGTCTCTCGCATTGGTAAAAATTTGCACCCGATTAAGATGCACTTACGAGCGCCTCTCTGCTGGGCACAAAACTATCCTTTCACAATTAGTGTGCCCCCCCC
>NW_026267445.1:298764-299689 GCF_000697945.3 Frankliniella occidentalis
AAGAAGAGGACAGGCAGCAGATAGACGAGACAGGGCGAGGAAACTAAACATAGGTATAGGTTTCGAGCTTGTTGTGAAATGTAAACTGTTAGTCGCTGTGGCCTGGTCGGTGCGGGCCGCGTTGACACCTGAACATTCGGACCGCAGCGTGGCTGGCGCGAGCGGAGCGTAACAAGGCACAAAAAGTGACTTGCAGAGCTGGGGCGCGGGCCTGCGGTTAGAATAGGAGGGGGAGGGGTGGCTTTGGAGGGTGAATAGGGCTGTGTGGGGATTTGGAACTGGTGATGCAGAAGCACGATAAAGGCAACGCCAGCCGCTCGACAAGCGAGCTAGCGTGCCCCTGGCGTGGTGGAGCGTGGCGGAGCGTGGCGCGGCTGCCCGGGGAGCGGTTTCGCGGTCGCGAATGTATTACATCGCGCATTAGCGCCCCTGAATACAACCCTGGAGTTTCATGCGGATGCCGCTCTTTTACTTCGGTGGAGACGAGTGAGAATTCTTCACCGTATCCTTCTGCCGCAAAGAGATTATCAAAAATTTACACATTGTGGTATACAACTGAATAAAAATAAAGCCATTTCTTTAGAACAAAAAGAGGGTTCAGTAGTATTTATTTTCACTTTCCCTGTCGATAGCATATTTAACAGAAAACAACTGGGTCAGCGGTTGTCTTCAGTGAATTATGAAACACTATTTTGTCGTACTCCGCACGACGCGCTTTGCAGAGCAGTAAAGGCGTAGCTAGCCACCGAGCGTTAGGCGGGGCTCGTTCAGTCGTCATGTATCGATCACGCACATCCTGGCAGTGACCCCGCAAGCAGGAACCTCATCGGGACGCCATGGCATTGTCACACCGGCCGCCGCGCCCCGCCACCTCAGGGGCTGTCGATTAATCACACGCAACGCATGTGTGTGTGTGAGAGAGAGA
>NW_026267445.1:306724-309366 GCF_000697945.3 Frankliniella occidentalis
CCCCCCCCCCCACACACACACACACTCTCACAAACATGCTAACTCACCTCTTCAGGTAGTCCTGTACAATCGGAATCCCTTGTCACTGGTCGACGGTCTGCTCCGCGAGGGTGGTCACGCACACACTCACTCACACTCACTCACACACACTCGTTCCACAGGCGCGCGCGCGGCTACACTCTGACACCTGCTAGCGCCCTTCCGTAGCGCGACCGATCGGTGGTACGGGCACACCGCCACAGCGCCCGCCACAGCGCGTACGCCAAACTCGGCCCCTCGGTCTCGGTACGGCTCGGCTCGGCTCGACTCGGCTCGACTCGGCTGGGCTCGTCTGGGGCTCGGCTCGGCGCGAGGACGGCTGGCACGGCAAGGCTTTGCGGGACGAGACTGACTGGGAGAGCTCTGATTCAGCGAGAGCCAGCGAGCGGAGCGGGAGCGTGGCGGGGCGTCCTCCAGCGGCGGCCGGGCCGGGGCCGGGGCCGGGGGGCGTGCGCAATGGCCTCCAGCGAGCGCGGCGCCGCGGCCGCCCCGAGGAGGAAGGAGTACTCCAGGGGGTGCTCCGGTTCCACCACCCGGGTTTGTACTGCTCTCTCCCTCCGGGGCATACGGTGGTGCTACACTCTAATCAATGACCTAGGATTTAATTGGTCAAAAATAATAATGTGATTGCAAAAAGTGGAGCTCCCTCTCTAGTTCCAAAATGACATCTAGCCTGCTAGAGGATGCACTCTGAAGTCCAGAGGTTAGTAACATTCAAGTCGTCCATGATCCTTCCGGAGAGAGAACGCGAGAACGCCGTGAACTGAGCACGCGGTTACTGTCGAGACCATGCACGGCGGTTCGCAGCCATCGAAATAAAATGAAAAGCGCCATATAAGTTTTGACACACGCTGCTAGGCTTGGCAGTCTGTTGGATTCGGTTAAAGGGCAGCACTGAGAATTGATTGGCGTCTTATGACGCCAAAACATTGGCGTCCTCTGATGAACGCCAAATTTTGGCGTCTCATGACGCCAAAAACGCCAATATCCTGGCGGTCATAAGATGCCAAACAGGCCTGTCCTGTCCTGGTGCAGGCTGCATCGGATGCAGGCTGCTGCGGCTGCACGCTGCTGCTGCCCGCCTCGCATGGCCCGATTGGCCGAATGGCCGAACGGCCGAATGGCTCCTCTGCCGGAGTGGGCGACAGCTTCAATGAGATAAAGGCTTCTCTCGCGGACGCGCTCCACGACGCTCCACGACGCTCCACGACGCTCCACGACGCTCCACGACGCTCCGCAGCTGCAGCCGCGCCGCTATCCGCCGCGTGATTGTTGTTCTCATTACCATTCTGTAATTGACGCGTCGAACATGACTCCGGCGTGCTCCGCTTTTCTTGTATCGGCGTCCACCTCTGTGCGTGTTACAGCGGGAAGATCCAATACGTAATGAGAGAGAGAGAGAGAGAGAGAAGTAAGATTTTTGAATTTGTTATGCACACTAAATGGTGGGGGGGGGGGACAATCTTAAACGTATGTTAGATGTGCACATCTAAATCAGAAATCTAAATTTGTACAAACAGAACAAAACATTTTAACGTAGCCTTTAGGCGCATGTAGTCCGCAACAAAATTTTGTATTTAAAAAAATAACATAACTTTTCATATTTGAGGGTTTTCTTTTTTACTCTCGTATGTAACAAAATAACACATGTATTTTCTGTCATCCCTGTAATCCGGTGAACGTCCAAAAAGGTCGTGACGGCCCCCTCGATGGTGTCCTCACAACTTTTCCCAGCGACTGAAGAGCCCACTGCCCGGACGCCAGCTCGCTGATATACTTCGACTTCACCCACACTGAGAACAAAATTTAGTCCTGAACACTGGACTTTTAGGCCCCAGGCCGCGAAAGTTTTCGACGTACTAAACAATTTGCTCTAAGGAAAGAAGTTTTGTTGCCTGACGTGTGCATTGCCTCCCACCAAAGTTTCTGATCGCGGGAACTAAATGTTTAGTGCTCGGATCAAAATACGACGCCTCTTGTCCTAGGGGAGAAAACTTTTTCTCAATGCACTTCACCACACCGTGGCCCTCCTTGTCAAGCGACCGTAGGCCTCGAGCGTGCGCGGCTGTCGGTTGGGTGGCCTACCCACGTCTCCTCGGGCGCGCGCTAGAGGCCCATTCCTCGCCGGGCTCGGCTGGCTCTCAGGGTTGCGTGGTGTGCGTGGTTGCGATGCCCGAGAAGTTGTCCGGTACATGAAGAAGATTACTTCTTGGGGCCAGAGACCAGCATCGTCTTCGTGCAAGTGCAATCTCGAACATAAACAAAGCGAGCACGCATAGTCTACCATAACATTTTTAACGCAGTCGTTCATTTACAAAGTCATTTACGAATCGAAAATTCCGCGATTTGACACAGACATTTTCGGAACAATTTTTGCCGCTGTTTAGGGCTTGCCGAACCCGGTGGTGGAGGCACGTTTGGGGACGCGTGTACATCGCAGAGTAAGACTAGATTTACGCGGGTAATAAAAGGGAAGGCGGGTAAAGAGGATCAGAGTGCGTTTCTCGCGAGATAAGGTAAATCTTTTTCTCGGGCTGAAATTGAACTTTATTGCTATGATGGTCGTTTGGTGGAGAGGAGGGCGAAACATAGTGTTGGGGGGG
>NW_026267445.1:309416-312938 GCF_000697945.3 Frankliniella occidentalis
CTGTCGATTAATCACACGCAACGCATGTGTGTGTGTGAGAGAGAGAGAGAGAGAGAGAGAGAGAGAGAGAGAGAGAGAGAGAGAGAGAGAGAGAAAGAGAGAGAGAGTGTGTGTGTTTTCTGGACCCGGGGGGCTCGGCATGCGCGAAGGCGTGGGAGGACGAATACAGAAGGCGCGCGGTGCGGGAGGGGTGGAGGGTGTCGCCCGTCGCTAAAGTTGCGTAAGTTTGGAGTAGCGTTTGAGCCCTTTTCGTCTCCCGTGGAAGTACGCGTGCGAGGCGAAGCGCGCGTGGGCGGGCCGCCCTTATTCGCTGCTCCCGCTCCCCGCCGCTCCCCGCTGCTCCCCACCGCTCCCCGCCACCGCTCCCCGCCACCGCTCCCGCGCCGAGATCCTCGGGGATCGACGCGGATGGGATGGCATAATATCGGAGCGCAAAGACTCCAGATTCGGGCCGGGATTCTCCTGCTCTGCGCTCCCCGCCCGCGCCCCCGCCCCCGCCTATATCTGGCGCGCGGCCAGGACTTAGTGTTTCGAGGAATGCGGATCGGTCGGCACGGTGGGCTCCAGCAGCGGGGCTCCAGCCGGGGCTCCAGCCGTGAGCGAGCGGCGAGGTCGCGCTGTGCGCGGGCCTGGCTAGCTTATCACTTCACTCGGGATCATCCACCACCCAAAAATGAGTTCAACCCACTTCCATACGAACAAAAAATAGTAGGTCACTAAGTTTGCTTGTTGTAATTAAAATGGTGTTCAGTCTACCCTCTGAGTTATAACCATAGTATGTTCAGTTGGGTAATTCGATGTGTTTGGATGGAGCGTCTGAACGCTCAGCCAGCACAGCGCGTTAAAACGTCTAATGGTTACGACCGAGGGGGCAGACTGAACACCAATTTAGTTACAACAACAAGTATTTTTCTACGTGCAGCAAAGAGAGTAGTTCCTCCTTCTTTCCACTGTATTTTCAGGGGGTGAGGCGTTATTATTGGGAATGATCGGGGTTTACTCATTCGGTTTCGAAGTTTGTTGGTTGTAGTTTTGCACCATAGTGACGAGATCTGTAGATGTGGTGGTTTTACGTTTTGTACGGTAAGTTTTGAATGGCAGAAACATGGAAAGAGGACGAGTGAGTGAGCAAGTGGAGTCTGGTTTAGCGCTCCACATTCTCCACCACCGGCTGCCTTTTCCGCCCACCCTAACTTTTCGTCCACAGCTCCAGAATTGGCACGTCGTTACAGAGACGTTATCAAACCGCCCATTACTTCTGTGCTTCGACTCAGTTTCTTATCGTTTTCCCTTTGTGCTATGGCAAAAAAAAAAACCTAAGTCAAGATGTGAAATTTTACCAACGCAAAAAGAAAGCAGTATTACAGACTTGTAATCCCGCTTGGAAGCGATTTTCTGCCCCTTACCCTCCCTCGTTCCCTTGCCCACATTATTTTTGCTCTCTGTCACTTTGCACTTATTATGGCGATCAACCCGCTGATGAAACTTGTGAGTTGTCCTCGACGGGCCGCGGGCCGCGTGTGGGACCCAACTTGTTTTTACCAATTAACCTGAGTTTGAAAAAGTTTCGGCGGCTGCGCCCGTTATGTGGCGCTGCCTTTGACGCGCCACTCCACGCCACGCCGGCCAGGGGATCGACCATTTTAATGGAAGTGACACGGAAAGTGAGCGAAGAACCGAAGGGGAACCGAAGGGGCTGGCGGGGGGCGAGGATGGCCGAAAAGGGAATGGGGGGATACGGCCACGGGCCAGGGGGCTGTCTCTAGGGAAGGGGCGGGAGGTGTGGGGTGGGGCGAGGCGCGGGGCGTGTGATGGAGGGGGAAGGGGTGGAAACGTATTAAGCGACCCCCGAGCCGTCAGCCCATCTAGTCATCGGCATCGCTTCGTCAGCCATAATAGGTCGCCGGCAAAGAAAAAGCGGAAAGAAGAAAAAAAAAGGCTGGCTTTTTTCTGGTTGCATTATCATCATCGCCCCCGAGCGCCTCGCCTGCTTGGGGCAAGTTGCTGAACGTCACGGAAGAGTTCGGATGCCAAAAAAGAAAGAAGCATTTTATGAAATTTGCTGTAAAAATTTAACGTTGTTTTTCTTTTTGCATGGTCTTTTTACTAGACTTTTTTCGACTTTTTTCTAAGACTTGTATATATGAATGTTTGCACTCGTTGGCATTAGCTAGGGGTGCTGGGGGTGACACGACTGTCTCCTTCAGCTCTGCCGTGACGGCTGTTCCGCGGCCCAGGCAGGCGGGGCTGTTGGAGGGGTCGAGCCAGCCGGGTCACAACCCCAGCGAGGAAGGGGAGGGGGGTGAGGCAGAAAGGGGAGGGAGGCACCGCCTGCAGGCGTTCAACAGGTTTACGAGAATGTATTCCCCGGCAGCTGTTGAACTTTGGCCCTCGGGGCACTAGCCAGCTGGGCTAAAGCGGGGGCGCCAACCCAGTCCACGTCTCACCTCCGCGTGCCCTTAAGCCCGCGAACTTTCGAGCTGGGAGCAGCCGCAGCAGACGAGATGAAAAGTGTACCCGAAAGTCGCGCTCAGCTTTGGTCCCGCGCTGGAGAGACGCGTCTCTCCCTCACGCACTTTGAGGTCTCACTGGGCCCTGTTGGGAAAGGGAAGAGGGAAAGGGGAGAGGGAATAAGGGGGCGGAGGAGGTTGCCGCCCGCCGCCGCGGGCTGTTTGCCTGTCGTCCAGAGAGCTCCCCGTCTCATTTCGGATGCGCCCGGACGGAACATTCGGCAGAGCGCAGCGCGGCGGGCGCGGCGGCAGCGGCAGCAGCGCGGCCCACCGTACCGTTCGTCGTGAGAGCGCGACCTCGCATCCGTTTCGCGTTTTACGAGAGCGCGCCCACCACGCGGCCCCCTGCTCCTGGCCCGCTCCCCAGGTTCCAGAAAAGTGTCAAGTATACCACTCACTCTATTTCGTAGCATATATCGTTCTTAGAACGTTTACAGAACCTTCAGAGAACCAAAAGAACGTTCTCAGAACGCTGTCTGAATGTTTTGTGCTACAAGGGGCTGTCTGTCTCTGCCGTCAGTGTAAGCGAGAGCATATCAGAGAAGGATGGAAGAGCGGCCTTGCTGCCTTTTATGTGTGGGCTTCCTCGGCTGTCGTAGTCAGTCTTAAATCAAAATGTCTACTGTAAAAGTGTAAAAACATCTATAAAGCATTAGGCGTTCCTTCTAAGTAATCAATGCGAAATTTCTTTGCACTGTGCGAAGTAATTTTTTAGTTGCGAAGCATTCCGTGCGTTGCTTTGTAGTAGGCTAAGAAACGCTTCATAATTTACATCGCTCCCGTTTTCCTCGCTGACATTTTACAGTGTCCAATTTATCTATAAGAAAAAACTGTATCTACTGGGTCAACATTATTCCGACCCTGAAATAATTTAAATTAACATTAATTCACAAAAATTGAGTAGGGCGACTTCTTGCCCTTTTCTTGCCACGGGTAACTCGGTGTAATGCAGTTTTCTGACGGCCAGCCGACGAGAGCCATTTGTCGAGGCATGACTGAGTGTCGCCATGTG
>NW_026267445.1:312988-326000 GCF_000697945.3 Frankliniella occidentalis
TGGCAAGCAGAAGCTTAAAGATCATCTGATTGATGAGATGGACTACAAGCTACTGCCAGAAGATATTTGGGACTACATTGTCACCAATTATGGTATTTCAGAAGGACAAGAGCCTATCTCAAGAGCTGTAGGTTTTTCTATTATTTGTTGTATAGGTATTTGAATTCTCCTGGTAACTTTGGTACTCATGCAATATTGACTAATTTCAGGTGGTCGATGTAGGACAATTTGCTGGTCATTTGAAAGTGGAGGTATATCTGATGGAGATTGAACTGTGCAAGGATTTCAATCTGAACAAGACTATATCACATCGATTTAGCAGAAAAGAAAAAACATGTAAGTAACCTTTTATGCCTTTACTAATTTCATTTTGTTCCGTCTTTAAAAGTTAACCAACAATTAAATCATCCCCCATTTAAGTAAGTTAGATTTTCTAGTCCTTACAATTTCCCATTCATTGCTGAACTTTGCTTTCTCTTTTACAGCGACTCTCCATTCAGTTGCAAGAACAGTATTTGAGATTCCAAGTAATGTCACAAGTCAACTTTGGACCTGCATATCAGAGACCTCATACAATCTTATTAAGGATTCAGATTCAACTTTGCAAGATGAAATGATATTTCCCAGCTGTGTTGTTATTTTAGACACTCAGCAACCAGATGGAAATTTTGCAAGTAAAGAACACATGAAAAAGTGAGTACTTTCTATCCACAGATATTCTATTGCTACTGTTTTCTTGCAGCTTTAAGTATGATTGTACTGTTTTTGAACTAAAAATTATAATCTTAACTTTACTTTTCTATATCCAAGGTTGGATATCCGAGAACCAATGGGCCGGTCACCAATCTTGAAGGAAACAAATAAAAATACTGCCATCCCCCTGCCTGCTCCTGATACACCTTCTACTAGTCCACCCATGTAAGTGAAGTCAAAAAAATTCTTACTCTTTGAAGTACTTATTAGTTACATTGTTAGAGATTGATTTTTGTTGCAGGACAACAAGATACAGCATACAGCATAGTGTTAGCGTCACTACAGGCTTATGTGGCCTTTCTAACTTGGGTAACACATGCTTTATGAACAGTGTATTACAGGTAAAAGTACTTAAATTTGGTTGTCTCTCATCTAATCAATTACATCAGTGGTTTAAAATTTTAAATTTTCTTCTTACAGTGTATGAGTAACACTCCTCCAATCACTGATTATTTCTTAAATGATCATCATCACCAGGATTTAAATGTAGATAACCCCCTAGGAATGCGAGGGGAAATTGCTAAATCCTTTGGAGAACTTATCAAAGTAATGTGGAGTGGTACATCTAGTACTGTGCCCCACCACTTCAAGGTAGAAAATCCCTACAAATAGATTTGTAAAATTTTATTTGCACTTTGTATGATGCCTATTCTCCAATTTTGAAATTTTATTATTTTCTCTTTTAGCTGCAAGTGTCCAAGTTTGCTCCCCAATTCTCAGGCTATCAGCAGCATGATGCTCAAGAACTCCTCACCTTCCTTTTGGATGGATTGCACGAAGATTTAAATCGTATTCATGACAAACCATACATTAAGCAGAGAGATTCTGATGGCAGACCTGATGAGGTACTTAATTCATTTCACCTTTCCTAATGCCTGCCCATCAAATTTTTGATTTATTCTAATTAATTTTTACCCCTTAGGTTGTGGCAGCTGAAGCTTGGTCAAACTACAAGAAAAGAAATGATTCTATAATTGTTGAATTGTTCCACGGGCTTTTGAAATCTACTGTTTGGTGTCCCCGCTGTAAAATAACATCAGTCACCTTTGACCCATCTTGCTACTTGTCATTACCCTTACCCACCAAGCTAGAACGTCATGTTGAAGTAAGTTTGTATTTCAGAGAAATCTCTCAATACTTAATGCCATTACCTATCTGAAAATATTAAATGATTCCTTTTTTTTTTTTTTAGGTTTTGTTTTTTCCCTATACTGGAGAACAGAAACCAACACTTTATAAGGTGCAAGTCCCTCAAAGGGCAAGGATGGAGGATGTTTTCATAGGACTCCATAAACTTACAAATTATCCAGTTGATCAAATGATTGCCACAGAAGTTTTCAAACATCACTTTCAAAGAATTTTCGACTCAACTGATACTGTTGACACGTTTGCTGATGACCGTGAGAGATTGCATGTGTAAGGACATGAATATCTAAATATTACAATTATTGAAATCTTATTGTTACCCTCAATGCAATGTCTTGTACTAACTCAACTGCTTATCTATTTATTTTAGCTATCTGATTCCGGTCTCTATTCATGACAAAAAATATGTATCTCTTCCTGTGTGCCAATGGGAGCTTGATGCTAGAAAAGAATTTGCCAATAATCAGTTGTTTGGGTTGCCAGTATTTGTTGTTGTGCCACGCAATGGCTGCACCTATACCCAACTGTTCAATGCTATTTTGAAAAGAATGGCTCCTTTCCTGAACATCACTGTCACATCCAATCCTACCTACAAGAGTTTTGATGATGATGCTGTGCATCACAATGGTAGTAAGTAGTAATATTTAACAATTTTTGAAGGCAAATTACTTGGAATGGTGAAATAATGTTCTTGTTGCTAAATAAACTTTGCATTTTAGGTATGAAGGACTCCGAAGATGAAGATGAAGATAGTGATGGAAAGCCGCCAAATAATGATGGTCTAGAGCCTATGGATGTTCATGTAGAATACTCTGGTTCTAGTGGTTTTGAGTTTGACCATGCAGAAGAAGACTGGGACAGAGATGATGATGAACAGAAGTACACCAATGGAGATTCATCAAACCAAAGTTCATCTTTCCGAGTTTTTATTGTGAATAACCATAGAATTCAAAGTGTTGCATCTCCCGACATGGATACAAAAGTTATCCATTTTCCAGGTTTGTCTTGCATCCTTCCAACTTTATAGTATCATTAGACAAACATTTCATCTGACTCTCTTATCTTCCAACCATAGATTCTTTAGGGAGACAGTTCCTTGTTGTACAATGGACCTCAGCAAGCCGCCAGACATACTTCAAGGAATCGGCTGCCCGAGACTTCGATAAACATGAAAGTCTTCACAGTACAATGAGGCCAAATGGAGTTGATTTGAAAGACTGTTTAACTCTTTACACAAATACTGAGAAATTAGATGCTTCAGAAGCTTGGTAAGCTTACTGTTTTATTAGTCTTTGAGCATTTTATCAATTGATAGTTTCTTAACCATGTGGCTAATATTTCAGGTACTGTCCAAAATGTAAGGACCACATAGAGGCCACTAAAAAGTTTGATCTGTGGAACCTACCTCGAATCCTAGTGATACATCTTAAGAGATTCCACTACAATCGATACCGCCGAGATAAAATTGATACTACTGTGAACTTCCCTCTCCGTGGTCTTCAGCTGCGCGATTATATTTCAGATCCACACTATGACAAAAACACCACCTATGACCTCATTGGTGTTTGTAATCACTATGGAAATCTGGCTGGTGGTCATTGTAAGTTGCTCTGTGAAAAGAAAAAAACTGTTTGATGCCTACTGTACCCTTAATATTTACCTGTCTGCTTTTCATTTCAGATACTGCGTATGGACTTAACAAGGTAGAAAATGCTTGGTATTTGTTTGATGATAACCATGTTCGGAAAGCAAGTGAATCCTCTGTTGTGGTAAGCAATTTTTTAATCTACTTCTTTCCTGTTTGAATATTTTCTATCCTACATCTGTTTAATCTATATTGTTTACTTTTACAGTCGAACAGTGCATATGTACTTTTCTATATGCGCCGTGATGCAGAAGAAATGCAACAATAGGTAGAATGAGTGAAAGTGATTGTGCTAAGTTCTGAAATCCGATTGAAACACTTGTGAATGTGTCCAGTGGGATTGTGTTACTTAGTGGTGTGCAAGTCAGTGTCATTTATATGGCAACCCTGAAAACTTTGAAGGAAACCTTTTTCATTAAAATATGCTGTGATAAAACTGAAGGTTTACCCACAAGTCAAGATTTAGTAACCTGGAAGTCCCCACAATGAAGACTAAGATTGAGAGACAATGTGTGTGCTGTTATTACATATACTTAGTCATTTTGTTTGACATTTTGCTAATTGTACATCAATTTTTGTCTTGTGTTCTGTTGACAAACTAACCCTCCTCAGTGATCAATAAAGTCACCTTTGCCTGCTATTGCAGCTTTGTTCTCAATCACTGTAAACAAGCTTCATTTGAGTTTTTGTCTAATGTGCTTTGTTCATGGCCATGTATGCAGCTTCCCTGGGATCTGGCCCCTTTACCTCTGATTTAAATAAATATTGTATTTGGTCTTTACTTTTTCTACAAGAAGCTTCATGTTCTAGTTTGAAAAACATATACATGTATCAAGTGTGAAAAATTGGTAATATATGTAAATTACAGTTTATTTTTTAAATGCCAGCTTCTGATATTAGCTTGAAGCTGCTCTGATATTTTTAAAAAACTGTTACAAACTTACATATACAAAATAATGTACAAAGTTATTCTGAGACTTGAGGCTGAGACTTTTGTTTGGATGAAGAGAACAGCTTTGTTGTGCAATAGTTGCAAATTTGTGACCAGGTCTGTGGCATGGAAAAAGATGAAGAGGTCAGAACATATTATCTATTCACTAATATGTTATTTCTTTTTTTTCTTGTTTTTTTTTTCCTTCAATCTTTACAGATCTTGTATTTTGTGGAAAATGGCATGTGGGTTTTATTTATTGCCTTATTTATTTCTTAATTGCATTGATTGTTCCTTTTACCCTGTACTAAGTTTTGGCGAGGTCCGATTCAAATTACCTTGTGTTCCACTCTCTAAAGGTGCAGCACCTTCCAGCCTAGCTAGACAGTTGTTCAATTAAAATTTTATTACCTGTAATTTGGTAGTTTATAAGTGATTTTTACTGGTCATTCTCAACCACTGCTGTAGTACTTCATTTAATATGGGTGTGGCCACTTCAATGATTTAAGTATTTGAAATGTGTCAAGGTGTAAAAATTCTTGTTTCTTAGATTTACTTTAAATGCCTAAAATTCTCTTTGGCATACCACAGGAAAAGACTGTCTCTGTTAAGTGTTAGTGCTATTCTATCTTGCATTCTTAGTTTGTTTTAATTTGATATTGTACTCTTAAGGTATCTTGGTTTGTTATCTATTGTTAATCAAAACTTACAAACATGCAATTTTGTAAAAGTGGTTGTTTAGATCTAAATTCCAGTTTTGTTTTGAGTGGTATACTTAAAGGTGCTCAAGTCTTCATTATCTATGTCGTCCATCATAACTTTAAACTTTTTGATACGTATTGTGGAAGTCAGACCCACTGTTAGAATTTGAAATTAAAAGTTTTTACCTAAATGTGATGGTAGTTCTGAAGCTGTAGGTTATAAATGACTGCTTGAATCGAATATGTCTTTTAATACAGAATTTCTATACTAGTGCATGTGGGATAATGAGATGGCTGAATGAAGGAGACCTCTTTTTTTGAAATTATGTTAAGTTTTCCCCTCCTAATCCCAGTCCATAACTCTTCTGTTTTTACATAATTATTTTGTTTCTTTTGAAGTAGTAGTTCAGCATTTTGTTGGTTGCAGTCTAATTTATTACCAATCTAAACTTCTGTGCTCAGCACTGAGAGACCTGTATGCTCATTTTCATCAGAAGAGTTGACACATTTCAGTGTAAAATCAAATGTGCAAATTAAAGATTCGGAACATTTTAACTGATCTATCATTTAAATAACACCCTTGTCACAACCCATAGATTGTTAATGTGAAATGAAGAGGACACGTACTCCTCCATGATGTGAGTCTTCAATGCGGTTTACTTGCAATTGTATTGGAATGCTGATGACTAACGCTTCCCGCTCATTCTTCAGGGAAGAGCAGCCGCAGAATAGGCCCCCTGTCCTCCTTGGCGCCGTCCTCGCGGTCCGTACGTAGCGCAGCCCTCAGCGCGCGCAGGGCGCCGAGCACGGGCATGGGCCTCAGGGGGAAGGCCGCCGCCAGCTCCGACTCGGACTCCGCGTTGCTAGAGGCAGCAATAGAACCTGCAGCAGCGCCATTTCAACGAGGGGTCCGGCCGGTCCAAGGGAAGCCGCCGCACCAGGGGAGGTGAGAAAAAGAATTGCTCCACAGTCTGTGGTACTACCTGGGCGGGAAGAAGAGCGGCAGGCTGGGCGCCCTGCACCAGGACCTGCAGGGCCCCGTGAGGGCGGCGAACAGCGAGGGGTAGGCGGTGGCCAGGGCGGCGGCCAACGGCCCGAGGGGCCGGGCTGGCCAGCCCGCGGGGAAGCCGTAGCCCGTGAAGCCCAGCGGGGACACGGCCTGCGACCCGCCCTGGGCGACCGAGAAGGGCGGCGAGCTGGACAGGGAGCCGGCGGGGGCGTACACGGGCGGCAGCCCCTGGCCCACGGCGGGGTACCCGTACGCCGGGTACCTGGGGCAAGGAGCGGCGAGTCAGCTGCGAGCCTGCCGTATCCACATTCACCGCGGTTGCTGCTGTCTGCGTTCTGTACTCACTGGGCGGGGAGCGCGGCGGGGGCGGCGGCCGGGTAGGGCAGGTAGGGCGGCAGGTACCCGATGGACTGGTTGCGCGCCAGGGCCGGCAGTAACAGCAGCACGTACAGCACGGAGGCAGCGGACGCCATCATGGCCTCCTGGACGGCGGGAGGGAAGTACCGAGTGAGTGTGGTCTCGTGGCGCGGCCAGTCGGACCGGCGGCGCGTTGGGTGGCTCTGACCTGGAGGTGGTTGGAGGCGTTGGGTGCCATGCTGGTCGTGTTGGCGGACGCGTCCCGGAGCACTTGCATGGCGCTGGTCTCCAGCAGCAAGTGGCAGCCAGAGGCGGCCGACGACACAGGCGACAGCTTTTATGGGTTCCGGTGCGCGCCTGGTGGAGCCTGGCTGGAGCCAGCTGCGGTGTCCTGGAGGGGCGAATGAAAGCGCCGGCCTGCTGATGAGATGGCTCAGCCATTCGCATGCACTTATTTCCGCCCGATGGCTGGCGCTGCCACGCGCCGCACGGGCCTTTTTTTTTCGTGTTCGGAACGGAGATGGGTCGGGTCTGCGGGTCCCTCTGATGCGCCCTGCGTCAGGAGAGACTGTTTTCAAACTGTCGAACGTCTGCCGCTTTTTCACCCGCGCGACTCCCCTTAATGTCCCTTTTCTGGACAATAAAAGGGGTTTTAATTCTGTGAGTGGAACTCTTCTTCTTTGGTTAAAGGCTCGAAAAACTATATCCCCCCCCCCCCCCCCGGTCTGACACATAACACACACACATACACTTTCCCCTTATTTGTCCGCATGGGAAAGTCTTTCAACTTTCACGTCTTTTTCTCAACACGCAATTCGATGAAACATTTTTCCGTTTGGAACGGAAGCGGGTGCGTACCAACTCTGGTCGAGTTCAAACGGTGGAATCTCGTCTGTTTGATACCTTCGAAGGACGGAATACATCTTCCACCTCAAAACAAACGAGTTTGAGACGTGAAGCGTGTAAAAAGGGTATCGTTGTACTACATCTCTGGCTGAGTTGGTACAGCGCGTACCCATATCGATAGTTGTGCCTGTTGGTAGACCTGCTCCGAGCTTTGGCGGCAATAAAGAGGCGCATGGTGTCACTCGGATCAAATAAGAGAGTGTACCGGCAACGGAGGCGGAACCGTCAGCAACATCTGCCTGCAGATTTGCAAATAAGATAAAGTGTGGTCAAAGCCAATAACTTACGTAGCTATTTTTTGTGTGTTTTTCGGCTTTTCTTCAAGAAATAAGTATAAGTACTCATAATTCAATTCCATAGGTAGTTGCTGTTTTCCCGATCCGAGGTGCCCAGGGCCCTCTGCAGGTTGGTTAGTGGGTGTAGGGTTGTGCTTCTCGTCTTTGGTTGTGTTGCTAAGCGGACGTATTAAAGGCCTCCAGTGAAGTTGTTTCTTTTATTTAGGGTTTCACTCTACAGCCATGAATGTAATACGCCAGCCAAGGGGTAATCCCAGTGGGGGTCCAAGCAGGCCTCTCATGGGTCCTCAGAAGTCCAGAGGACGAGGAAGAGGGGCTCTGGATTTTAATCCAAGTAGGCAATTGTTACCTTTCTTCTAGTACCCTGTTTAACCGCACCAACTATCTCAAGCCTTTGTCATCTTTCACTGTTTCAGTTCAGTTCAGGCCTGGGCAGAGAGCATCCTCATCAACTGACAGTGGGGATTCAAGAACTCCCAGCAACTGGCAGCTGCAAATGGCTATCAGCTCTTCTGCATACCGAACTTCATCTTCATCAATTCGCACTGCTTCGGGTAATGCCTACACACCCTCACCTCATCCAAACAGTCGTCAATCACTTGGAAAGCAATGTCCAAAGAGATCCAGGTAAGATCTTAGTTCCCTGTGAAATATATTTTAATATAGTGGAGATCATAATGTAATTTTCTTTATTTCAGAACATTAACATCATCATCTTCTATAACTCCTACTTCCTCTTCAATGCCCCCACCCAAAACACCACGCTGTAACACTTCCACCCCAAATAATGGTTCATTTATAGTTTCAAGTACACCTCGGACTACACCATCCTCGTCTAGTGGCACAGATAATCAACATTCTCATGTTGTTCTTGGTATGATGAAAAATTTTGGCAATGTGCATAATTAACAGTTTTTTGTTTTGTTTTTCTATCAATCTTTGAAGTTCTATTCTTCATGGAATGTGTTTGCTATGAAACAACTCTTTACCAATTATTTCCATTTTCTTTTATTTGACCAGCTCTCACAGAAGGCCGTGGCCATGCACGTGGAGAAGTGGGGATGGCTGTAATTGATATTAAGAGACCCCGTCTGATTCTCTGCCAACTTAGTGATCGTCAAACGTATGCGAACACACTTACAAAAATCTCCGTCTTTCGCCCATTAGAAGTATTATATCTTTTTTTTTATTATTTATTTTTAAAAGTAGTTAATTTATTTTATAGACCAATTTTGTCTTTTTCCTAAGATACTCATTCCAAATACTTTCGTTGACTCAAGCCAACCAAACAAACTCTACAGCTTACTTGAAGAGAAGTTCCCCTTTACTAATATGACAAAGGTTCAAAGAAGGTTGTTCCGTGATTCTGATGGTCTTGAAAAAGTTCAAAATTTGTGTTTGCCAGAAAATTCATCTTGTCAACTGGTTGTTCAGGATAGGTATGTTAATAACACTATTCAACTTAAAACATTTTGCCTATTTGTTACACCCTGATTTCACTGAGCTTAATTAATGTTTTCCTATTTTGAGTAGGTTTTATGCCCTTGCTGCTGCAGCAGCTCTTCTCAAATATGTTGAGTATGTTCAAAATGTAATTTTTGCTGCTCATTCTTTGAAAGTTGAATATCAAGGTGCTCATGATGGAACACTTATAGGTAAATAAAACGAAAATATCGCCTTAGATTTTTATTCTTTTTACTATCGAAATTACTGTGGATGTTGTGACTTGTAGATGTGAAAACAGCTAAGAACCTAGAGCTGTTATTAAACCAGCAGAGTAACACTGTAACTCATACTTTGGTTGGGATAATGGATCATTGTTGCACTCATGGTGGAAGCCGTTTACTGCGTGCATCACTGCTACACCCACCGTGCTCCTTGCCAATCATTACTAGTAGGCAGGATGGTGTGCAAGAAATGTTGGAAAATTCTGAGATGGCCCAAAAAATACGAGTTTGTTGATTTTAAAATTTGAAAATCAAGTGGAAAGCTTTGCAGGCATTGTTAACTCTTGTTGATCTTTTCCTCTATATTTTTAAATGCAGGAAATTTTAAAAGAAATGCCTGATGTTGAACAGCTTTTAACATTATGTATGCTTACTCCATCCACTGTTGGTGGCACACAATGTATGGAAAAAAGAATCAACTATGTTCTTATGCTTAAAACAACTCTGGAAATTTTACCCCTTCTTGGAGCAGCTTTGGAAAATTCACAGTCAACCTTGCTAGGCAAAGCCAAAGAGGTCTCACAAGAATTGACATATGCATTAATTCTCTTCAATCAACTGACTTAAAATTCATCCATTATTTTATCTTGTTATAGTGTCTTAAAGATTCTCGAGGTGATGTTATGAAGGCTAGAATTCTGGAAACTCTTCATGAGGATGTTAAAGCTCCCAAAGGAGGAAAGGCAGCTCTCTTCCAAAAATGTTTTGCCGTGAAAAGTGGTGTGAATGATCTCTTGGACGTTGCCCGCAAAACGTATTCTGAACTTATTAATGACATCCATGGTAATAATTGTTTGGTAGCCAGTAGTTTTGTTTTATATTTTAAATTTTATTCATAATTTTTCCTTTTAAGACCACGTGTCAAGTATGGGAACAACCCATTCGCTTCCCTTGAAGATAGACTATTCAGTCACTAAAGGATACCATATTCAGATAACATTCCAAAAAAATCATCGTATTGAAAAATCTACTCTGCCACCATTTTTTGTTCAGGTAATCCCATGCGGTGCTAAATATGTATAAAGTTGATTTCAAAATAATTCCACACATTATATTTAGAGCACACAGAACTGAAGAATCTCATAAACCTCAAATCTAAAAAGTCAAGTACTTTAATTTCTCTGCCCCACACTCTTTCACTCTCAGTGCTCTCTGAGATTGACGATTGAGTCCTGTGTCCACTTAAGGACTTGAACTGTACGATAATGTTTGCTTTTTCTTAGGTCCAGCAGAGCAGAAATTGCCTCACATGCACTACTGATACTCTTATTCATGCAAATGAACGGATCAAACATGTCACAAGTGATATTTTATCAATAAGTCACAGGTATGTGCAAAATTCTTGTTCAAAATGCGAAGTTTTCTTTTTCTTTGAAATTTTAGAAGTTTCCCTTTACAGACTTCTTACGACTGTCTTGAATGACATTCGTCAGCATATAAGTTATCTTTATGAGATGTGTGAAAGTATAGCGGTAATAGATTTAGTTTTAGCCCTCGCTCACACAGCTAGCTGTAATAATTATGTCAGGCCAACATTCGGAGATGAACTTTCGCTTAAATTATCACGTCATCCAATTTTAGAATCTTTTTCTACATGTGATCCTGTGGCAAATGACATAGTGAGTATGTCGTACATTGTATTGGAATGCATAATGGATTTTTTCATTTGAATTTTCCTTTTTTTTTTCCACTGTTTACCAACCAGAAAGCCTCAAGCTGGAAAAATTTGTGTATAATTACTGGAGCAAATATGAGTGGGAAGAGCATTTACCTAAGACAAGTTCTACTGCTTCAAATCATGGCCCAAGTGAGTGTGGAAGAATAGTTGGGAGTTGTGTTGCATTCAAATTTTCCCTCCAAAATCATCCATCTGGAAGAAAGAAAGAATACATTTGCTCTGACTATTCTTAATTTTTTTCAACAGGTTGGATCTTTTGTTCCTGCTGAACAGGCAGTATTTCGGTTGACTGACCACATTTTTTCTCATTTAAACTTTGATGACAGTATAGAGAATAATGCATCTACCCTATCTCTGGAGGTATGGATTGGCTTTCACATGAAATTTCTGTGCTTTCATCTGCTGATTATTTTCCAATCAATTCCTGAAAATGATTTGCTGACGAAATATTGCAGATGCAGGAAATGCAGTTTATTCTCTCCAATATTACACCAACCTCTATAGTTGCACTCGATGAGCTATGCAGAGGAACCTCAGTGGAGGAAGGAACAGCTATAGCATGGTCTTTATGTGAAGAACTAAACCAGTCCACTATGACAAAGGTTCAAAGAAGGTTGTTCCGTGATTCTGATGGTCTTGAAAAAGTTCAAAATTTGTGTTTGCCAGAAAATTCATCTTGTCAACTGGTTGTTCAGGATAGGTATGTTAATAACACTATTCAACTTAAAACATTTTGCCTATTTGTTACACCCTGATTTCACTGAGCTTAATTAATGTTTTCCTATTTTGAGTAGGTTTTATGCCCTTGCTGCTGCAGCAGCTCTTCTCAAATATGTTGAGTATGTTCAAAATGTAATTTTTGCTGCTCATTCTTTGAAAGTTGAATATCAAGGTGCTCATGATGGAACACTTATAGGTAAATAAAACGAAAATATCGCCTTAGATTTTTATTCTTTTTACTATCGAAATTACTGTGGATGTTGTGACTTGTAGATGTGAAAACAGCTAAGAACCTAGAGCTGTTATTAAACCAGCAGAGTAACACTGTAACTCATACTTTGGTTGGGATAATGGATCATTGTTGCACTCATGGTGGAAGCCGTTTACTGCGTGCATCACTGCTACACCCACCGTGCTCCTTGCCAATCATTACTAGTAGGCAGGATGGTGTGCAAGAAATGTTGGAAAATTCTGAGATGGCCCAAAAAATACGAGTTTGTTGATTTTAAAATTTGAAAATCAAGTGGAAAGCTTTGCAGGCATTGTTAACTCTTGTTGATCTTTTCCTCTATATTTTTAAATGCAGGAAATTTTAAAAGAAATGCCTGATGTTGAACAGCTTTTAACATTATGTATGCTTACTCCATCCACTGTTGGTGGCACACAATGTATGGAAAAAAGAATCAACTATGTTCTTATGCTTAAAACAACTCTGGAAATTTTACCCCTTCTTGGAGCAGCTTTGGAAAATTCACAGTCAACCTTGCTAGGCAAAGCCAAAGAGGTCTCACAAGAATTGACATATGCATTAATTCTCTTCAATCAACTGACTTAAAATTCATCCATTATTTTATCTTGTTATAGTGTCTTAAAGATTCTCGAGGTGATGTTATGAAGGCTAGAATTCTGGAAACTCTTCATGAGGATGTTAAAGCTCCCAAAGGAGGAAAGGCAGCTCTCTTCCAAAAATGTTTTGCCGTGAAAAGTGGTGTGAATGATCTCTTGGACGTTGCCCGCAAAACGTATTCTGAACTTATTAATGACATCCATGGTAATAATTGTTTGGTAGCCAGTAGTTTTGTTTTATATTTTAAATTTTATTCATAATTTTTCCTTTTAAGACCACGTGTCAAGTATGGGAAC
>NW_026267445.1:336300-338126 GCF_000697945.3 Frankliniella occidentalis
CGGTGCTCGCCACGGTGCTCGCCTCGGTGCTCACCACGGTGCTCGACGTGGTGCTCACCACGGTGCTCGACATGGTGCTCACCACGGTGCTCGCCGCGGTGCGTGCCAGCCGGGATGCGGGATTAGCGTGTCCGCCGCGAATAGTGCTGCCGCGCCGCCGCCGGGCCGCGGCGGCCGGGGTGGACCGCGAGTGGGTTAAAGACAAAAGAAACGCTATGAGAAATGTACCCAGGCCGGCGAAACAAAGTTGGCAGCAGAGGTTTAATGCCTGTATGTCGCCTGTGTGCTGATGGCTCATGGGGTAGGCGATCGTGCTCAACGCGGACCGTCAGTTCGATTTTAAAGAGCCCCGTGGAGCAAACTAGCACGGAGGTGACATGTTTACGGGCGGTAAATTCTCTCAAGCGCCTTCAACAAAAAACAACAAGGTAGGAAAACGAACACCTCCCGAGTCGTGCAGTAGTGGCCTGGGGTGCGCGGTGGCGGCGCGGGCGGCTTAGGCTCAATGACGGCCCTGTCGCGGCAGGTGGCAGGTGGGGTCGGGGTGAGCGGGGAGCGGTGCGCTGCGATCAGAGAAAGTTACTATGCGCGATTTATGCGCCTCGTCTGATGCGAGGTGTTGGCAGTGGACCAGCGCCGGCGCAGCCTCCCAACCTCTGGCGCAGGTGGTCCGAGTTAGATTGTTAACTCATCCCAGATTATTCATTGGCAGGGGGGGTATCGGGAAGAGACATCTGATGTCCTTGGTCGGCAAAAAAGAAATAGACAAAAAATGTGATTGCTTTTTAAATTGCAACGTGACACGTGTCGTCGCTTGCTGCCTCGAATACATTCATGTGAGAGTCGGGCGCCTCTGACTCTCTCTAGAGCCCAGATTCGACTGAAGCCGCCGCCTCGCCGCGCACCTCGCGAGTGTAGTGTGATCCCGGCGGGGTGGGACTGGGACAAGGAGAATGGGATTGTTTTGGCTCGCGCCCCTCGCGGTGACGCAGAGTTTGCGGAGAGGTAGGGGCGGGGGCGGGGCGGGGGATCTCAGAGAACAGCGGCGTAGCGGAGCCGGCGAGAGAGAAAGAGAGAGGAAGGGAGAGGGTGGATATGGGAGCGAGAGGGGTAGATGCGACCCTTGCTACGCCCCCGTCGGAGCCCTGGCAGAGCCGGGCGCCGCCGCGAGCTCGTCCTGAGGCGGGTCCTGGGGCGGCAGCCAGTGACACTAGCGGCCGCGTAGGCAGGACACCGCGGAGCGCACCCCGACCAGGCCTTAGCGCTTATAGCCCCAGCGGCCGCAGCCCCAGCCCGGGCGCCGCGGCGCCAGCCTGCACCAGCCTCGGCCAGCCTGTGCCAGCCTGCGCCAGCCTCGAGGTGAGCGTGAGCCCCGCCGCCTCCTCGCCCGGCCCGGCCCGGCCCGCACCCCCAGGCTGCCGAAGGGCTGCGGGGCCGGAGGAGGACCCCGTCCGGGGTGCGGTTCCATCTCTCGGGGCGTTGTTTTGCTTTGTGTTCCGACTGTCTGACTCCGGGGGGGTCGTACACACATGCTGCGGAGGGACGGCGGGCTTGCCCAACGCTGCCCGCCTTGTCTTATCGAAAGGCCCCTCGCTACCCCTCCCCTCCTCCTCTCCTCCTCCCCGCCATTGTGGCCGGACGGACGGATGGATGAGGTAATTCGGGCGGGCGATGAGGCGATGCACGGCGTGTTTGTCATGTCGGCGCTGCGCTACGCTCCCAGGGGATCCTCCCGGCCCGCGTTGGTAACAAGAACCCAAGCTGGTCGGCTCCGTGTTTCGTCACTGGATGGCAGCCGGGCGCACGCCGCCCCGCCCGGCCCCTCC
>NW_026267445.1:338176-346828 GCF_000697945.3 Frankliniella occidentalis
TTTAAACTGTTTGTGTGTTTGTAATTATTATATTTTCCCATTGAATAGTGTTTACCTTGAAACAGTTGAGCATGAATACTCTGACTCAAAAAGCAGACTAGTTTACACTCATCGGTTACTCCCTGGTGTAAATCCAATGGATCATTATGGACTACGGTTGGCTGAAAACATGGATGTGCCCAAATCTATCATTCAAATGGCTGTTAATTTTTCATCAGAGATCAGAGCAACCACAGAAGTAAGATACAATACTATTGATATGTTCTAAAAATGTAAACTGTTAGCAAAACTCATTTTTAAATTTGTTTACCAGGTAAACTTTGCTTCTGCACAAGGGGATGAAGCATATACTTTAGCTTTTTATTTGCAAAAAGTAAAACTTCTGATGGACAAAGAAGACATCAATGCATCTGAGTTGCTTCAGGTCAAACATGAAGTAACACAAGCACTGGATTTGGTGCGGCAACAGAGACAGACTGTGTTGATACATCAGAGGACTTCTCCTGTGTTACAAGAACAACACACTAATCTTCAGCCTAGGAAGACTGACAGGCATCAGCAAAAGCTGTGTGAGTACTCCAGCTCTGAGCTTGACACAACCCCACGGGAGAATCAAGTAGAGCCCCCAGAATTGCGGTTGCTCTCAAGAGATGTACGATTTGGCGATGAAAATCTGAGTGATAGCCCTCCAACAAATCGGTTTTCATTCGGTAGAACACATTTCAACTCCGCTCCTGAACAAACTTCCTTCCGTCTTGGTTCTTTCACAACCAGTAATTCTACTGATAATGACAATGAAGATGCAGAGAGCATTGTTTCTTCATCATCGGCGATTGGATCCTACAAAGAGGGAAGCAAGCACATGAGTCCTACATCAAACTGTTCTCATGATACTTGGCTTGCTGGAAGTCCTTTACCAAGCCCCAGCGAGAAAACAAGATATTCTAATAAAAATTTGAGAAGAGAAAATTCAGAACAGTCCATTAGTTTAACTGATTCTAGTTGCAGTAGCTATAATTTGGACAGAAGCTACCATAGGTCTGATTTAAATTTGTCTGGAAATGCTCAAAATTTATCAGAACCTGACTTCTTTGGTGATGAAAATACTTTTGAGGGTGCAGAGCGTCCTTTCTTTGGTACTAATCCACCAGATAAATGCCTGTTTGAAGTAGGGTCTGAGCAGAAAGAAGTGGACTTTTTCTCGACAAAAATCAAGTCCTCAAGTCCTCCATTTGAGTTTTCACAGAACTCTTCGAGAAGTCAGCCAAAATTTCACAGTCTTTTCCAAATAGCGCCTGAGGAAAAACCAACAGCTCATACGTCACCTCTTTCTTCTGATGTATTTATGAAGACACTTTCAGTGCCACCTTCTCCCAGTGGAGTGAAGAGACCAAATGTTGAAAGTGATATATTATCTCCAATATTCACCTCTAACAAGAATAAAAGAAAAGCTATGTGTGTGAGCGAAAAGCCTAAATCTATCATCCAGGACGTCCCAGACAAGTTGACCACTGGGGAATCCAGCCTGTCAACAAGTTTTGAAGAAACCCGAAAGGAGACCCGGAGATGTGACGGCTCGGACGATACTTTATCAAATTGTTCTCAAGCAACTACTGTAATTGGGTGCCATCGCAACGCTCTTCAGATTTTGCGAGAATCCTATTGTTCTGATTCAGAGAGTGATTAGTTAATAACTCAGCCCTCTTTTAGACTCCATCGTCAATTTAACCGATGTATTTTAAACTTATGACATTCATACCATTTTGACAACAATCAACAGAGCCACAAAGCTCTAATAAATTCGCAGACGATTTCAAAGTTAGCAGTCTTTTCGTCGAGGTCACTCTGCGTCCAGTCCTTTGAGCCTGGCCTGTGCGCCGTGTTAGTAGGCAACACATCCTACAGCCCCCAGCGCTCGTGTGCGTGCAGGGAGGGAAGGGGGTGACCGCCCCTCATCATCTGCCATCGTCTCTCTCACACGCCAGCAAGCCTGAGTGGGTTCGAAGCCGAACACGTGGACATATCACAGCTGCTGAGCTACGCTACTGTCCGACGAGCCCGACACGGCGGCGGCGGGACGGGGAAGTGCTCGAGACCCGCCGCGCCCCGCGCCGCCTCGATCGCGAGTCCCAGGTCATTGCATTCTGTACGATGGCCGATTGGCCTAGCCCGTGAGGGGAAAATGGGGGGAAGGGGGGGGGGAGGGGTTGCTATGCAGCGTGCGTTGCGCTCGGCTCTTGTACACTCCTTGTGTGCAACTCTTGCCAATGCCGGTCATGGCCGCCGCTGTTACCACGGTGACTTCCATTATCATTTAATTAAACCCTCCTTTTGCGGACGAGTCTCTACTTTATTCCGTGCGCGGGAAGCGCGGTGTTTGTGCACTTGTAAGTACCGGGTATTATTGCTCGGTTGTTTTGTCGGTCGCACCTTTGAACCTTTTGACGGTGACCATCATGAGCCCCGCCGGCCCCACGTTGGATGACTTTTGAGTTCAGTCTTCCCTACCTTTCCTATACGCTGTCTAGAGAGTGGGCTTCTTTGTTGGCGCCACGCGCTCCCGTGCGTGTTGTTTTCGCCGCTCAAGTCCCGGTTTCAGGTTTTCTCTCCCCCTACCTTTCCCACCTGTTTACCTGCGCTATTAAGCCAATTCGCCTTTTATTATTTTTCGCACGCGACACGCCCCCCGCGGCGGCGGCAATGGGGCGGATTAGAACCGAACCGGTCTGGTGTGTCCGTGCGTAATGTCGGGCTTGTTTGCGAGCGCGGCCCGGGCCCGACTGGGCCGCAGGACAACAACAAGAGCGGTGTCAAAGTGACGTCACGAGCGGCCGTCCAAGCCGACGACGACGACGGCGTGCTTCACCGGGACGCGGATGCCGGCCGCGTTAGAAGCATTCCGGACGTAGGTCTTTATGTAACCACCGCCTCGAGGGACTTCTTTTGGACCGAGTGCGGCTCACTGTCGTCGTGATGTCCTGGACTCCAGACTCCCGGAGCTGCGATCCTGCCTCCAGTCTGCGAGGTGACCGCGCGCGGTCCTCGCCGCTGCCGGTCGCGCGCGCGCTGCGGGCTGCGGGCAGGGCGGGGGCGGGAGGGGGGAAGACCACGTGCGGAGGTGTCGTGTCGTCAGTGCAGACGGCGCGGGCTGCGCCGGGCTGCGCGGCCTAGGGAGGGCGCGCGGGCAGGCGGAGCAGGCCAGACCGCTAGACTTGGAGTTTAGTCTGTTGTTGCTTAGTGAGCCGTTTGCACACACGGGGGGCCGCTCCAAAGCTTCGCTGTGTTGGGTTGACGCTCTAGTCCAGTGCCGTGTGTGTGTGTGTGTGTGAGCGAATAAGCGCGCGATCAGATTAAGACTTCGGCCCGCGAAGAGCCCGTGCAGGAGGACCCCCCAAACCGTCAGCTGATCCTTCGCTTGTGCGCGCGCTCGTCTGTAGTGTACTTTCTTTACATTTTGTTTTGATCAGTTTGCTGCTGGTGTGGCTGTACGATCATCTGCCAACATGGTGAATCCGGATTTCCTAAGCTCTATGGTGAGTAAGACAACAATGATCACGATAAAACAGCTTCTCTTCTTTTTTTTACGACCCTTGCCAATCTCAGCGGCAAAACTTTTTTTATTTATTTCGTATGTGCAAATTTTCCTCCCTTATGGGTGTTGTGTGCTTGTGAGGGGGCGGAGGGTGAGTCGAGCTGGGATTCCAGATGTAGCGTGTGGAAGTGATGACACGGGAGCGTCAGCTGACGTCCGCCGGCCGCACTGGCCTCACGCAACCCTACCCCGCGCGGCGCGCCACAGCAGACGACAGCCGACACGAGAACAATACAGCCGATCGCATCGGGCGATCCGGGTGGGGCGGGGCGGACCCCCCTCGGGCCCCCCCGCGGCTGGCAGAGGTCAGCGTGGTCAGCGTGTCGTCAGCCTCACAAACAGCCCATGAAACGACATTGTCTAGAAATTCCCACATGTGTCAAAGAGGGAGGGAAAAGACAGTATCCCCGCCTCACCTTCCCGGTGCTTGGGGCTCGTCTACCACACACGTGCGCTCGAGGGCCTCTGTGTGTGTGTGTGTGCTGTGTATTTGCGCGCGCCCAACCGAGCAAGAAAGGGCTTTATCAGACCACTTTGCTCGCGGCCTTGACGAGAGCGCTCGCTCTCGCGAGCGTCGACCGTGCTCTTCAAAAAAACAAGTCACTTTGCTCGGCATTGTTCATGCGGTGGCTGCATATGGGTGTGCTGCAGGCGGCCCGTGCGGTGCGGCGGGTACCCCTCCTCCATCACCTCCAACCAACCTCACCCCGGACCACACTCTTGCGGACGCCTGCGGATGCCCGGGTATGCAGACCCGCGGTGCATCCGTGCCGCAGGAGGCGCACTTTGCCTGCTCTGCAGGGGCTTGTAGACATATGCCATGCCAAAGTTGGTTTATTTTTTTTTCAAACCCCTCGAAACAAACTTTGTTTATTTTCAAATTAGGACCGGTAGAAGGCGGCGGGCGACGGCATGTAGAGTGCGAAAAGGCTGCGAATAAGTTAACGACGATAAAAAGTATCGTGAGTTTGAAGATAAACTGCCTCCCTTTTGAGCGGAGGCGAGCTGACCCATAGGTGGAGCGAGATAGCGCTTTGCATTCGGATGATGACAGATTTGTCATGGACCGCAGCATCTCAGTTCTTGCAAGGAGCCCTTATCGTGGACAATGTTGCATCATTTTCGAATCGAATTCGATCGGAGCGCGTGATCCACTTCTGTGAAAGTCGCCGGAGGCGCGAGGCCATTGGTCTCGAGCCTCTGGAGCTTTTTCGCACACCTGTGCGTGTCAGAGGGCGTCTCTACCTCGGTCTCTACCTTGACTTCTTTCACTAATAAAAGTTTACGACAAAGTTCACCTACTCAGCCACAGTGAACCCTTGCTAGCTTAACGTGAATATCACCGATATCAATGTCAATGTTAGTTGGTAATGCGCCTTTGTTGGCCCTCATGCACCATAAAAATGGTTTCTTTGATCCAAGAAAATTTTGGGCCTAAGATGAGGATAAGTAAAATTTTCCTCAAGTGAACGAAAGTCTCTTAGAATTTCCTTTTCCTTATCTCCAAATTTTCTAGAAACAAAGAAACCGTTCTCTGGGTGTGGTAGCTTACAATGACTTTCGCAGTGTAGTTAACGATGAATATTCACCGTATTTTGTAAAAGAATTTAAAATACACCCTAATTGGCATGAAAATACAATTTGGTTTCCAAATTAATTTTTGAATTCTGATTTACTTGATGCTTTACTAAAATTGCTCTACGGCGCCTGGTCGCATCTTGTTTTAGTTGCGAATTTTCTTTTCCAGTACTGCACTGGTCTGCTCCTTTAAACATCGGAATGTTCCGCATTTTTATTTTGAAGAGCGTACAGCAGTGTTTCGCCCGGCGGCGTGTCAAAAATGCAAGCTAAGCTGGACTTTGACTTTGACTGGCTCGGGCTCGCGTGTTTCGCCCGTGTCGTTCGCTTAGAAAAGGGTGCAATTTTTTTTGAAAAAATTACTGTGAAGTATTTGCAGTGAGAAATGTTCGAATTATCGCAAGTATACAAACTTAGAGTCGCGAGCTTCCGATTTTCGTTGACACCACCCTTTTGTTCGACATGACGATTGTCTTGAACACCGGATTGTACATTTTCTAATGGGTATGTGCTACCCAACTTATGGACCGTCCAGAAAGTACGTCTGTTTTCCTCAGATTCGTTTGGTCAATAACGGGAGCTCAGCTGTCAGCGCCTGCGAGACTCGAGATAGGCCACCCCGCAGTACACACATGTACTACCGGCACGATTTTGCCTACCTGCCAGGCGCTTCAGAGCAGTACTGCTCTGAAAGCTACTAGAGGCTATAAACTTGGTAGGTTTGTAACGGCGAATGGCCGACGTGCCCTCTGGATGATTCGTTACTTAGAATCTTGTGCAAGCGTCAAAAATGTCAAAAATCTTCTGTAGTGTAAATAAAATCGTCTGTAATCTGAAAAATTTCATCCATATTACACTTGATTCGCAAGTTATTACGGTGAAATGGAATATTTTGTGCTATACTCTATATTATGGATGAAGGTATGTTTTTTAGCGGATATTGACGATTACATCATTATTACGGGCGCTTTTGTGAACCGTATAACAATTGCGATTTCGCTTGCAAAAAAATTTTACGTCAGCGAGTCCGTAACGAAATCAGAGTGTATTGCACCATCATGTTGATCACGCCACCCAGATCAGACGTCATCACCCAGATATAAACGAGCACGCCCTGATCAGGCCATATCTGGCCAGAACCGTATCGCCGAGTGGCGTGATCTGATCAAAGGTCTTAGTCGGCCTAGCACTAGAAGGTCGCAACTTATGCAATCATGTGTACATTTCTTTAAGCACTCAGACAACGCAGACCGAAATACAAGAAGGAGTCAAACAAGCCACACGCCTGATTTGTGAAAAACCTTGGGATTGGCCAGAAAGTACGTCCGTTTTCTGTTAGATTCATTTTGCAAATTAAAGGAGCTCAGCGCCTGTGAGACGTGGGGTAGGCCACCCCGCAGTACACGCTTGCACGGCAGGCAAGATTTTGCCTACCCGTCAGGCGCTACACATTAAAAGCTTACTGAGTTCTGTGTGCGTGCTCCGCTTACGCGTTTTTAGATATGAACAAATTTCTTCATACTGGCGTATTAAAAAAATGCTTAAGCGGAGCACTACACAGAACTCAGAAAGCTATGAATAAAAATGTTCATAAGCTTTTAGTGTGTATGAGAGCTTGCATTGGCTGAACGGACGTACTTTCTGGATGGTCCCTTTGTTAGTACATCATGTAGGCGCGCAGCCCGGATGAGCTCGCGCGTACAACTAACTCCTCGACGCGACAATGTTTTGAGGCGAGAAAATAGAATACACGCGCGCTGTTTTGAAATTAGTTGGTGTCGTAGTCGTAGTGACACTCGTTTGATCTTTTTTGTTATTATTTGCGCAAACGAGTGTCACTACGACTACGACACCAACTAATTTCAAAACAGCGCGCGTGTATTCTATTTTCTCGCCTCAAAACATTGTCGCGTCGAGCGATCACTGCTCCGCTCAGCTGATGTGTGCGGGGGGTGACGGCATTGCTATTGTGCACGATGCGTCTGACACACACAGCCGGGGGAGAGGGAGAGTGTCGCACACCATAGCCGCGATAAGTGACAGTGACGTCCCGCCCCGCGCGTTCCGTGGAGAATCACGGAGACACGCGCGCTGCTACAGCCGCCTGCGAGTAAGCTTGGTCGCTCGAGCGGGGGCGGGGCGGTGCAGGCGGACTGTACAACACCGCACCGCACTCTTGGGTTGTTATCGCCACCGGCACACCCGGCAGGAACAACAGTTTGGTGGCTGACAACAGCGCCGCTCACGTGTTTGGTAGTTGTTTTGACACCTGGCTGACGGAGCCGCCTACGGTTGGGCGCGAGGACCCGCCCGCTTCATTTGAATCGAACACTATCGCATAATCTTTGTTTTTCACAAAAGGAGGCGTGTGTCGGCCGGTTCGTAGGGCAGAAAGAAGTCGCCTCTTTGTGTGCGGCGCATGCATAAACAAAGTCGTCCAGGGCGGGCCGGCCGCTTCCTTGGTGCCCCGCCCCCTCCTCCCCCCACTCCCCCCTTGATCGAGTGGCCATCGCGTATTCGATTCAACTATATAACGGAGCTGCGGCCTCCTGGCGGTCAGCGACTCTGGTATACCTTTATAGCGCCGCGCGCTACCAATTAGGTTGTTAAACATTTATTTAGTGAAACTGAAGATAATATCTAAGACAGTCTTTTTCTTTTGTCAATACAAAGTATCATAAGAGGCTGAGAGACGCGGGTATCGTGGTATCGTCCCCGGTCTTAGATCTCTGTACAACACTGGTTAAAGAAACGTGCCAATGTTTGTACCTACTCTGTAATTTGGGGTGTCTTAAATATGTATACATCCAAAGGCTTATGCTACAGAATCCAGGGCGACATTCGGCGTATAAATTGAGATATCTTTTGGCGTATAGATTCTAGACATCTTTGCCCATACAATCTCCACAGCACACCAGAGGCCCTATGATACATACACTCACAAAGAGAGGCGCTCACGTCCTGTACACCCTCACACCTGCGTGCTCAAAGCTGCGGCTTTGCTGTGAGAGTGGTATGGGCGAGGATGTCTCGAATTTATTCTCAAAAGCATACGCTAAATGTCGCTCTGGACCTGAATCCTGTACCATACGCCTTTTAGCGTATACATTTGAGACACCCGAATACACCCCCAAATTACAGTGTACGTGCAGATCGTCGTTTTGTACACTTTAACTAACTTCACACAAATGGACGCGTGCAATGTGAAACACACCTTGTTTTACCAGTGTATGGTTTCATTAGATGGGGAATGCCGTGTGCCGTCCGAAGCTTTCCTCCGCACCCACGGGGCCTTAACGGGCGCGAGCGGGACGAGCGGGACACGCCGGAGAGGAATATTCCGTGCCTTCGGTGGAAAGTAGTGGCGCGCGGGGCGGCCCTTGCGGCCCCCTGCCTCCCCGGGCCGGGCCGGGCCGGGGCCCCACGGGGCGCGCCGGCTGGCTCTGGAGACTGGAGGTTTTCCACGCGGCTGCCCGCCCCAC
>NW_026267445.1:350623-353652 GCF_000697945.3 Frankliniella occidentalis
CCTCCCCGCCCCGCCGCGCCCCTCCCCGCCCCGCTGTCCCGAGGGAAGACCGGGCGCGTCGGCCGGGGCCGCGGACCTCGCGCCGGCTTCCCTATAAAGCGCGCCCGGGGCCCGCGACTCTCCCATTCCAATCCCGATCGTCCTCGCGACCCGACCCGACCGGACCCGGCCGCACAAGTCTCCCCACCGCCGGGAGAATCTTTCTTCGTGACCGCCCGCCAAGGATATACCGATTAGCAAAATGGTGAGTGCGTGCGCAGCGGGCGCGTGCCGGCGGCAGGGAAGCCCACCTGCCGCTGCTGCTGCGTGTGCGTGACGCACCTGCAGCTGTCGGTAGCCAGGTGCTGCTCGGCTCTGCTAGAGAGGCGCGACGGCCAGTCTCCTGGAGCGCTCCCGCCCGCCGCCGAGGAGCTGCTTCTGGTTCCGGGGAGGGGGAAGGACAGGGACGGGACGAGGTGTCAACAACAACATGGCTGCTGCTCAATGAGCTGAGCCTAGTGTAGCTATAGCGGGTGGAAAGTGACAGTGACAGTGGCGTGATCAAGTTCAAGGACGATGAGGAGAATGGCGAGCCTGGGCCTGGTGCTGGCCTTAGTGGCGAGGGGCTCGTGCACGGAGGGCGCGGCCGCGGCCGGGAGATTGCTCTCGACGACGCCGCCGACATGGTTAGCCTCCACTGTAAGTCCAGGGAGGAGTCGGAGTCTTTAGCTGAGGGGCGTCAACCAGTGCGGGGAGTCGTTGTCTAGAGACTGACACATTCATGCGAAACTTGGTCTTAGGGTAAACTGTCATTGCCCAGCAACCTGGAAAATGGCGTTATTGATGAGTTGTGTTCTTAGGTTACAAGGTGGCTGCTGATTTTGGATTCTTGTTGGGCACATAAGATAGTTGTAGGTTCGTCTTGAAAGTGTCTTTAAATTATTGTATTGTTTGTTGCAGCCTATCATCAGGAATATGGACTCTTCAGACCAGGCGCGCTACCTGTGGCGCACCGCAGATGCTGTCTGTTTTGATGTTGACTCCACTGTCATCATGGACGAAGCAATCGATGAAATGGCCAAATACTGTGGAAAAGGAGATGCTGTTGCTGCTTTGTAAGTCTTACTAATACGTTTTTTAGAAACCGTTAATTTACACTAAAACTGAATACTGAGCAAATATCAAACCTCTTTCTATTCGAGAAGCAATCAATGATTTGTGTCAGCTGTTGCTAGGGATCGGGGTACTGTACTTTTCTGTCAAGATAACATGAAGATTGTAACAGCTGTGCTCGAAGCCACTGATATACTATCCTCTGCTGTCATTTTTAAATAGCAAAATTTTAAAATCTTTCCACTTCCAACCTAAGCGTTTGCTTGCAATTTGTTTGTTTTTGCTTTTTGGGGGAAGAATTGTTTTACGATTTTTTTGTAATGAAGACATACATTTCCAGCTTTTGAAAATTTGATTGGCCATAATGGGATTTTAATTTTTAGTTTTTTTTATACTTGTTTCCAGGACTAAGGAAGCCATGAAAGGGAGTATGAATTTCCGGGAAGCTCTTGCTATGCGATTGAACATCATTAAGCCTTCAACAAGCCAAATCAAGAGCTTCCTTCAGAATGAGCCAGCTCGTCTTACCCCAAGAATAAAGTATGTTTACACATTATTTAAGGTTTATAGTAATTTTTTTTGTATAATTTATTAATTATTTTTTTCCGTATTATTTAGGGAGTTGGTGGAAGAACTACACAAAAGGCGCATCCCAGTTTACCTGATTTCCGGTGGTTTCCGTTCCTTAATTCAACCTATTGCCCAAGAATTAAATATTCCTATTCAGAATGTGTATGCAAACAGACTCAAGTTTTACTACAATGGTAAGCTTCATCCTTATTTGTTTTGTGTGTTTTATCTTACAGACACCATTTTTTCATTTTACATTTTATTAATTGTTTAGGTGAATACGCTGGTTTCGATGAAGATGAGCCAACATCAAGACAGGGAGGCAAGGGAGATGTTATTAAAATGTTGAAGAAGACTCACAGATACAACTCAATAATTCTGATTGGAGATGGTGCAACCGATCTTGAGGCCTGCCCACCAGCTGATGCTTTCATTGGTAATTATAAGTTTTAATTTTTATATTATTTTCTTGAGAGGAAGTTCAGATACTGATTAGTTTCTTTTGTCGATTGGTTACAGGTTTTGGTGGAAATGTTGTGAGAGAGGAGGTGAGATCACGTGCCAAGTGGTTTGTCTCCGATTTTAAGGATCTCATTGACGCCCTATGAGTCAGGGCCATATGAATGAAGAGAAACTGAACTTTGCCAAACGGATGATATAGATGCTGCAGGCTTTTATGATTCCATTTGTTCAAATTAAGGCTGTTAAAGATACGCAGTATTCTATATTGCCATTTTATTTACATGCGATAAGCAAGATTGACTACAATCTCTAAAGCTCTAGCTTCATCTTGCAACTGTTTCAAAGAGGGCTGTGAAGAATTCTTCTCTGCCATCTTATCATGAAAGTGTATTTGGTGTTGAGTGCAGATGTGGGTTTCCCTAAGAAATCAAAAATCTTTTCTGGTTTTGCAAAGAATACCCCGCGCAGGGTAAAATGTGAATTAGAGACGTTTAACACAGCTATAGTGTACAAATCTTGACTTTGATGAGGTTTTAAAACTTTGTTGGCATTTATCTAAAATGCCATTGCCTGCTAGTATTTATTCAAACACCACCTGCAGCTACAACAGTATTTGAAGATGATACTTGGTAAGTTGGTTCTTCTCTGAGGCTGTTATGTAAACGATTCATTTTGATGGTAGATTTACACAAAATGTACCTGCATGTTTTTGTGCTACAATTAGAGAAGCACTATTGAAAAGTCTAAAAAATTTGCGACCAAATTTGATTTGGTCAAAATTCGTTTGATAACACATTCAATATGTGTAATGTGGTGGGTTAATTTGTCTTGGCGTACTTGGATAGAAGTTTTATATAGAAAGTGCTCATTACTGATGTATTTATGATGTACAGTTCTATTATTTT
>NW_026267445.1:353702-354276 GCF_000697945.3 Frankliniella occidentalis
CGCGGCTGCCCGCCCCACCCCGCCCCGCCCCCTGATAAGATGTGAGAGTAATGCGTGTGTTTTATTATTCCGACTCGGGTGGTGGTGGGACCAGGGCGGTCGACTGCTGGGACCCGAGCAGAAACCCCATGTTGTTGTAACCGGGCGCGAGTCTAGCTTTTTGTCCTGGAATGTTATCCGGCCGAGGAAATGCAATCGACGCGACGCCCCCTTCTTCTCCCCGACCATCCGATCCGACCGCCCAACAACCCCGAGCCCACTTCTTGCACTTCCGGGCTTCGCGTTGGGTTGGCTGTAGCGAGTTGTATAACTTAGAGCTTGAACTGGAGAACTTTTAACTTTCCTTATACTGCGCATCGTCTGCTTAAAAACCTGTCCCCCCCCCTTCCCTCTCCCCCGCCGCCGCTTCTTCCTATCTCAGATGAAGGGCAGGCCGAGGAGAGGGGTTACGATTATTGGCCTGGATCACAAAATAGTGCGTTTCAATCTGCGGCATATGATGCTGTATGCCACGCCATGCCCCGCCACAACGCCGCCAGTCGGTCGTCTGGCGCGGACTGGGGGAGGTGGGGGG
>NW_026267445.1:354326-357605 GCF_000697945.3 Frankliniella occidentalis
CTTAGTAAAATCATGAAATGTAATTATTGAAAATTTTACTTGAAAGCTCCGGTTTTCAAAAACTTGCAAAATGTATAACAAATCAACATTTGTCATATCATAGAAACACCCTTGTGGTGATTTCTGCATCCCTGTCAGTTTTAACGGTTAAAAAAATATGAGTCCTGTCTTCCCTGTGGCCGATATGCGCCACAGTATTGTGATAATCCTGACTATCAGTTTGTGTAGTTAGTTAGTTAGTTGGTCCTATGAGTCTGAATAAAAATTCTTGGAAAACTGTGTTTATTGTTGTTTTCTCTTGCGACCAAATGTGGATCAAAATGGTCTTAATGTCATGAAGACCTTGTCAATCTCGCAAAATGACGACGAGTCCCAATGGAACTCCACCATGACTCCAACGTACTGACGAGGGGCTGCTGCCCACCTCATCCACCCCGTCAGGACTAAGACCGTCAATGACGGGAGTGCGGCTGCAGCTCCTGAGCTCGCCGGGCGAAGTGCCCCAGGGCGCGGCCCCTCGTCTGCCAGTAGAGGGTGTGGCTCTCCAGGAGTAGAGCCGGCCCCGGTTCGCGATCCTCGTCGCCGACGTGAGCGGCTTTCCGGCTGGCCGGTCCGGGCCTCCACGGCCAGTCGACCTGGTCCGCGGTCCACTGTTGACCCATGGCGCGTCTCGGTCGCTGCTCCCGCTGCTGCAGGTGCCGAGGCCGCCCTCCGAATAGACGCAGGCAGAGGGAGCGGGTGGGCTGCTTGCCCTGGTGTCGCGCCGTCAGGCACTCCACGGCCAGGCAGAGGAGCGACAGCGCAATGCCGTAGGTCAGGAGCAACAGCAGCGGCACCACCTGCGCGTGAGAGCGTGTGACAGCGACACGCCGTGCGAACAGGCCGCGACCTCCAGTCGTCAGACTCCAGCCGACGGCTACCCACCTCTCGCACCCCGATGGGCGTGAGTCCCCGAGCGCCGGACTCGCACCGCGGGCGGGACGCGTACCAGCGCTTGGCTATGCGGTCCAGGTGTCCCAGCTCCCGCTGCCAGCGAACGCTGCGGCACGCGAGCAAGAGTAGGAATTTGTAGTAGCTCACTGACCCCTGGCATTTTTGAAGCTTACTTTACCGCAAAGACAGGCGCGCGGGTGGGTTAGCCTTCTACACGTCCCTGTTTGTACCGGGTGTCCCGGCTTACATGCCACTACGTTGGGTTGCCTATGCACTGGCAGCAGGGGCTGCAGGCGCGGGGCGGGTGGCGGAGGAGTGAGAGGAGCTGCCACTCTTCCGCCACCCGCCCCGCGCCTGCAGCCCCTGCTGCCAGTGCATAGGCAACCCAACGTAGTGGCCGAGACAACCGGTAGCTACACGATTGTAGCTACAGCCGACAGTGCCCGAGTCAGCTTAAACTGAACCGTCTATAGACGAATTCATTACTTCCGCCAATGCTAGAATATCAACCAGAAGTAAACTGCGCTAAGAACTAAAGCAGGCATGACCGAGCTTAGACCTCGGCCCGGTACGAGCAAGCTGGTATAGCCCAGCGTCGTAAAGCGTGGTCGTTGGCAGTTCGTGCGGGTGGTCGCTAGTTCGAATCCCATCCGCGGTCATTTTTCCCTGCTCGGCTGGCAAAGTGTCTTCGGGCGTCGGTCACAGTTTAGATCAAGATGCCGCTGAAAGTAGCGATCTGTATCGCTCCGTCGTGGCGAAGTCGGTAGCATCGGGGCCCGGTGTCTACCTGGTCGCTGGTTCAAATCTAATCCCGGTGATATTTTTCGCGCTCCGCTGGCCTGGCCATGACTTCACAGACGTGCGACACCTGATGGACCGGTCGCAAACAGTCGCTGGTTCGAATCTAGTCGACGGAACCCTTTTTCCCCTCTGCCAGCCATATGTTTCGGGGTGTCAGCAACAGCGGAGATAAGCTTTGGCTCTACAGAAGCCTCATTGGCTCAGTTGGTAGAGCGCGCGCCTCGGACGCGGATGGTCGTGGCTTCGAATACTGATCGAGGCTCACTTTTTCCTATTTAGTAGTTTGCGGCGCGGGGACCAAGGGTTAGAACAAAAGACCAGCCGACATGGGGAGGTGGACTTGACCGCCTGCTCAGCGGCCTCCCCCCCCCCCTTCCCCCCAAAAGTCAAAACGTTCGCCTCGACTAGGACTCGAACCCAGAGCCGACGGTGATCTATACACCACGCCCCAGCGCGCTCGCCACTCGGCTGTCGGCTCCACTCTTCAAGTAAGAGTTCGGACTTCGGTCTTTGTTTCACGAGTCTTGGTCTCCCGGATTGCACGCGTTCAGGTCGGGTCAAGTCCACCTCCTCGACGCGCTGGAGCCCGGGTCGATTCCTGGCCAGAAACAAGGAAAATGGCCACTAAAAGAGCCCCCCTTGCGCGAGGAGGTTAGGTTAGGCTAGCGGAGCGTGCATTTATTGGCCTTTCTGCCAAGATTTCGACCCGGGCTGCAGCGCGTCGAGGAGGTGGACTTGACCTGAGATGAACGCGTGCAACACGGCAGATCAACACCCGTAAAGAAGGACTGAGTTCTGACGTTTGTGTCCACAGAAGCAGGCGACAGCTGAGTGGCGAGCGCGCTGAGCTGTGGTCCGGAGATCGTCGGCTGAGGGATCGAATCCCAGCCTTGGAACTTTTTTCCCGCTCTGCCCGTCAACATGCGCATCTCGGCTCTAGATGACTCCCGAAGACATGATCAACAGAGCGGGAGAAAAAGAAGTTCTACAGCTGGGATTCGATCCCTCAGTCGACGGTCTCCGGACCACACCTCAGCGCGCTCGCCACTAGGCTGTCGGCTCCACTTAACAGCGGAGAGTACAGAACTCGGTCCTGCTTTACGAGACTTGGTCTCCCGGATTGCACGCGTTCAGGTCGGGTCAAGTCCACCTCCTCGGCGCGCTGGAGCCCGGGTCGATTCCTGGCCAGAAACAAGGAAAATGGCCACTTAAAGAGCCCCCCTTGCGCGAGGAGGTTAGGTTAGGCTAGCGGAGCGTGCATTTATCAGGGCGCCGTAACTTAACGTAACGCTGTTACGTTACAAATTTTTTCAGTACCAAAATATTTCGTTCCCTTCACCGTTTCGGTACAGTAACTTGTAACGTAACGGCCTCGTGATCCATATTGTTACGTTTCTGTACCTCTTGCAATCGGTTATCACAATTGTGGTACGAAAGACGTAACGTTATGTAGTGTCAATCCCAACCGTTACGTTAAAATGTAACGTTACAAAGGAAACATGAGATTTTGCTTCGGGTAGCAACGTTACAGTGTTATCACGAATA
>NW_026267445.1:358706-360070 GCF_000697945.3 Frankliniella occidentalis
TGCGGTGGATCGCGATGCCAGGTCTGGTTGCGGTTGTGGAGACTTGGTGTAGGACAAGCACCTCGCCGATGTGAGTGCGATTGGGCCGCGAAGCGTGGGTTTGTGTGTGTGTACCACCACGACGTGCGGCTGGTTGTCGATTTAGTGCAATAACGGGCGATGCTCCTGTTTTTCTTTAATTTAAATACTTCTTTTTCCTTTTTTTAGGGTAAGCACAGTGGAAACCTGGAGAAGCACATAAGGCGCAACCATAAAGACCGGGTTGCCCTTCTGGATAAGGAGATTGAGAAAAGCAGACAGCTGCAGAAAGTGCAGAAAGAGAAGAAGGCCGTTCTGAAGGTGAAAATGACTCCAAGGCAGTTGAAGCTGGCATGCGTCCGGTTGGTCGCAGTGCATGGAAGGCCGTTCAAATTGATGGCCGATGAGGCTTTCCATGATATTATTGACCCCATCATTGCTGCTTTTCCTGCGAGACAGAGGTAAGACGGATTTAATTTTCACAAAAATTGGACTTAAGGGGAGGCTACTACAGTGGTAATTTTGTCATTTTGGATAATTATGACCCTGAAGGCATTCAATACAGTAATTGACTCATACTTGCAAACCCAACACCAACACTCTATTTAGACCTTCTTATTAAACGCTCTAAAAACTTCCTGCGCATTGGGTTAAGAGTTACGTGCCAGTCAACATAATAAATTTAGTCGTTGTGTTCCCCGCAGCAGTTCTGACAGAACGAAATTTGTTATTTCTTTCCCTTAAAATATTTTTAAAATAATCACTAAATTTGGGCCATTTTTAATGTTTTAAAATATTGTAAACCAATGTCTACATTTTTAAAAAATCAATTAAACACAAATTTGAAAATGTGTTCTGTCAGAACTACAGCTCTTTCCTTTCTGATAAAGAATTATTTACAAGCAACTTTGTCGCAACAAAATTGGTGCGCTGAAAACATTTTTGGTAGAGCTTTGCAAAAAGAATTGTTTGCTTATAACTTTTGAACGGTTAAAGATATAGACCTCAGACAATACTTTTTCTTACTTTTAAGTCTTTCTTAAAAAAAATTAATACCCCCTACATTACCTACCTACCCATCACATCATTTTCAATGTAGCCTACCCTTAACTGTTGCATTTATAAGTTAGTTCACAAATTTATTCAGCATTTATTTCCTACAGGTTCACCATTAATGATGAAACCATCCGCCAGATGGTCAAGGAAGAAGCACAACGACTTCGAGCACACATCAAAACTGAGTTGAAAGGACGACTTATATCACTGAAAGTTGACTCTTCCACCAAAGATGGGCGGCCATTCTTTGGTGTCAATACTCAGTTTGGAGATAAGGGGAAGATCCAGCT